>NC_089779.1:16744832-16814832 GCF_040412425.1 Macrobrachium rosenbergii
TTCTTTTGACTTATTTGCTTGGCTCACCCTTAACTCTTCATGCGTATTTGGAAGGCCGGAGATGCAATGCATTACTACCCTAATATAATTCTCGTTGTAGTCTGAATATATTTTTATATTTTTTCCTATTTCTTTATTACTTTTTAAATTTATTTTTTTCATTTTTTTAATAAGTGATCTCTTCCTTCTTTATCTCCCATTACCTTCTGTTACTTCTTTCAAATGGAAACATAACATTCTTTGAAAGCTTAAATTTTAAGTCAGTAGCCCCTTTTGTGGGCCTTTTCCTTATGAATAGGGTTTATCATCTGAATAATAATAATAATAATAATAATAATAATAATAATAATAATAATAATAATAATAATAATAATAATAATAATAATCCTTGGAAGCTTGAATTTCAAGTCAACAGCCCCTTTTGTGGGCTTGTTCCATATGAATAGGGTTCATCATCTGAATAATAATAATAATAATAATAATAATAATAATAATAATAATAATAATAATAATAATGACCTTCGCTTTATTTAACTCTTTTTATCATAGGTTTCCATCAGTGTGCCGAGACCACGGGTCCACACTAAGCTTCTCATACCCCTCAAAGCCAAGAGGGGTCGTTTTTGAGGCAAGGTCCCATATTGACCTAAGACCAGTTTTTTTACATAAACCATCCATTAATAAATTAAAGTTTGGTGTCGTGCATCTAGGCTCCTTTCCCACTGAGAGAGAGAGAGAGAGAGAGAGAGAGAGAGAGAGAGAGAGAGAGAGAGAGAGAGAGAGAGAGAGAGAGAGAGAGAGTCAATTATTATTATTATTATTATTATTATTATTATTATTATTATTATTATTATTATTATTATTATTCAGAAGATGAAACCTATTCATTTGGAACAAGCCCATCCCAGGGCCACTGACCTGAAATTCAAGCTTCTGAAGAATATGGTGTTCATTTGAAAGAAGCAACAAAAGGTAATGGGAAATACAGAAAACTGAAACCCTCTTGTTTATATTCACTAAGTTAAAAACCAATTTTTATCTTCAACGGCGCACCTGGAAAATAATCAAGCAACAGACCTGAAGTCAATTGTTAGATACTTCCAGAGGTAAAAATAAACACCGGTATTATGAATATAAGTAACGGCTTCCCTCCTGAAACTCTGAAATTACTAATAAATTAAAGAAAATTCTGAAATTAACAAGTTAAAGAAAATTCTGAAATTAATAAAAAGTTAAAGAAAATTCTTAAGTTAAAGAAAATTCTGAAATTAATAATAAGTTAAATAGAATTCTGAAATTAATAATAAGCTAAAGAAAACCTGTACTCCATTCCATGACTAATCATGAATGATCAGAGACTAGACAAAACTATCTCTGTTCTTACCTTTTCATAAAAGCAAAAACCCCTTTCTGAAACACGCCTTTACTTGGCACAAAACTAAAAAGAAATTTTTAAAAGTTAAATAAGAAATTACCGGTTTTATAACGAATTCAACAAAATTTCAAGGTCACGATTGAGTGATTGATTTGTGGCTACTTAAGCTGGCGTCACAACGCCTAGGTTATTGACGCCAGGTTACGACACAACTTACACGTTCAATGCACAGTTTACAATGCACAGTTTAGGCATCTGCTAATTACCCGTCAATAGAGAACAGTTTTGAAATTTAAATAAAAATAATAGAAAAAAATCCGTCTAAAGACCTAAACAGGTCTCCCCCGTCTGTCTAAAAAGACGGTAAAGGGACCTAAAGATGAGTGTTTAAAGACGATAATTTATAAAATTAAATAACCGATATTTAATTTAAAATATTAAATAGCAATTACCAGACTGCTTCGTCACTGCCATTTCATTTGCATCCTTTTTCGCAGCGCGCTCGCGCGTCCTATACGCACAAGCACCGCTGCGGTCAACAGCGATTCTGTGGGAGTTATCGAAAAACGCCACAGAAGAAGAAGCAGAAGAAGAATGAATAAATGAACTGACTGAATATAGAAAATTTACGCCAAATGCCAAGCACTGGATCCATTGAGGTCATTCAGCGCTGAAACAGAAACTTAAAGTAAAAGTTTGAAAGGTGTAACAGGAGGAAAACCTCGCATTTGTTAGGAGAGGGTGGAAAGTAAGTTGGAAGAAAGAATCTGAAAGGAGGTGCAGTAAAAGGAACGAAAGGGGTTGATTCTAGGGGCCGAAGGCACGCTGTGAAAAACCTTAAGTTACGTCTACAGTGGCCCGCACGAGGTGCACTGACGGCACTAGCCCCCTAAGGGGAAGAAGAAGAAAAAAAAAGAAGAAGAAGAAGAAGGAGAGAAAGAGAAGAAGAAGAGGAAGAAGGAGAGAAAGAAAGAGGAAGAAGGAAAGAAAGAAAGAGAGGAAGAGGAAGAAGAAGAAAAAGAAGACGAAGAAGAAGGAGAGGAAGAAGAAGAGGAGGAAGAAGGAGAGAAAGAAAGAGAGGATTAAGAAGAAGAAGAAGAAGAAGAAGAAGAAGAAGAAGAAGAAGAAGAAGAAGAAGAAGAAAGCGGCAGTTCGGCTTCTCCGATGTCCGGATGTATGAGCGTTGCCATGACGACCAATTTGCCTAAATGAGACGACAGCGACTCCCGATGTCGTTACATCAGTCTTTTTATGCTGATTGCGTCAGTCTTCGTTTCACCTTCCTGCCTGTGTTTATTTGTTTGTTTACTTGTTTGCTTTGTATGAAAACAATCCCTCATTTCCAAGGCTGGCGTGGAAATAGAAATCTCGCGACAGATTAATTTTATGTGAATTTTTTCCAGTTTTTAGTTTTCTGTAAAAAGAAAATTATTGTGCTAGCTCTGTCTGTCCATCCGCACTTTATTCTGTCCGCAGTTTTTTCTGTCTGCACTTTTTCTGTCCGCACTTTTTCTGTCCGCCCACAGATCTTAAAATTACTGAGGCTAGAGGGCTGCAAATTTCTATGTTCACCATCCACCCCCCAAAATCATCAAACATACAAAATTGCAGCCCGCCAGCCTCAGTAGTTTTTATTTTATTTAAAATTAAAGTTAGCCATGATCGTGCGTCTAGCAACGATATGGGACAGGCCACCACCGTGCCGTGGTTAAAGTTTCATGGGCCGCGGCTCATACAGCATTATACCGAGACCACCGAAAGATGAATCTATTTTCGGTGGCCTTGATTATACGCTGTACAGAAAACTCGGTTTCTTCGGCGCATTTTTTATTTGTTTTCAATTCATTTCTCTCATTCTATTTTCCTTCACATCTTGCCATCTCCGATAACCAGATATACTCGTACATATCCTTGGCACGTTATTTCAAATCTTATTTTGTATACAATTTTCTATTCTTTATTCATTCGCTAGCCTCTTAATTCTGCCAAAACTATACTTGTGCTTTCTTAATTTATCTTTTCCTTCAAATCTAATTTAAGGATGTTTATCTATATTGTTAGCTCGTATTTTAAATCATATCTCTCTCTCTCTCTCTCTCTCTCTCTCTCTCTCTCTGTCATGAATGTTTACCTTCGTTTTCATCTTGTTCTTTTTCTTATGTGCTTCTAGTTCTCCTTTCATCTTATATGTTTAACCTGTACTGAAGTTTATCTCTCTCTCTCTCTCTCTCTCTCTCTCTCTCTCTCTCTCTCTCTCTCTCTCTCTCTCTGTCATGAATGTTTACCTTCGTTTTCATCTTGTTCCTTTTCTTATCTACCTCTAATTCTCCGTTCCTCTTATTTGTTTATCCTGTATAGAAAGTTTGTTTCTGATCTCTCTCTCTCTCTCTCTCTCTCTCTCTCTCTCTCTCTCTCTCTCTCTCTCTCTCTCTCTCTCTCTCTCTCTCTCTTCATTATTTAATAGCGTCTTTTTATCAGTATTCATATGTATACGTAGCCTTTAATGGGGTTTCTTATTATTCAAAGATTTATCAGCGTTCTCTCTCTCTCTCTCTCTCTCTCTCTCTCTCTCTCTCTCTCTCTCTCTCTCTCTCTCTCGTTATTTATCAGTAGCTTTCTTTGTCAGTATTAAAACACGTACAAACAGTCCTTAATGAAGTTTTTCATTATCAATAATTTATTAGTCGTTCTCCTCTCTCTCTCTCTCTCTCTCAGAGGCCGCCGTCGTGGCGTCCCCATGACAACAACAACATACCTTTCAGCAACCCCCCGCGATGTACAGCCATTTTCACAGGAATATCGGAAGGTCTCCAACAACAACAACATGTTATAAAAATTATAATATTTCTGGCATTAAGTCGTTTCCCTGACAAGGGGTCATTGGGTGGCTCTAGAGCAGTGGTTCCTAACCCGGGGAAATCCACCCTAGGGGAATTTTATAGTTTCGGGGAATGGGGTGGGGATTGTGACCAAGGATTTTTCGTATATGCATATTATTTGGAATACACCTTTTGAGTCAGACAATTTTGGAAAGGGGGCGGGCATGGCATTCTGACGTATGGTGAAAAGCGTTTAAAGTATTAATCAAGGCAATGGTCGCCGCCATATCTGCATATTCTATTACTGTCTAGCATGAATTCCACCTTTCGTATCAATAATAACAACCGTAATTATAGCGATAATAACATAAAGAATACCATAACAATATAGATATGAAAAATATAATATAAAAACGAAGAAAATGCTAAAGGTTAAACAGATTATTAAAAAAAAATAAGACGGTTAAGAATTCTGCAGCACCTTTATCTACCAGCTTAAAATTTTTTTTAAATATCCCGATACTTTGAGAAGAGTAGAGATTGACTGATAAAGGAGCAGAATGCTTAACTGTGCTACTTTTTAAAATATTCTGATAAAGCTCCATAATTTTCTTCAGCCTATTATTGAAAGGCTGTTAAAGTTTCTTTTTCTTATTAGAATGTGGTATTTTATCAACTAATCTGAAAAAGAAAATGGTGGCTTATTTCAGGACACCGGTAATGTAGCTAACTAATGATAAAATGTGCTGCATATTTATCACTCCATTTCAACATTTCTTTAATTTTCTAAAATTTTTTAAACTCTTTTAACATTCCTGATGATAGACTGATAAAAAAAAATGTTGCGTTTTCACCATCCACTCCAGAAAAAGACGATGATGTTTAGGATAAAAACAAGTACAAAATGTTCCCGAGTGTCTTCGGCGCAATCGAGTTTTCTGTACAGCGTATAATCAAGGCCACCGGAATTAGATTTATCTTTCGATGGTCTCGGTATAATGCTGTATGAGCCGCAGCCCATGAATCTTTAACCACGGACTCGTGCCAGGCGCACGATAATGGCTAACTTTAACCTTAACTAAAATAAAAACTACTGAATGCTCTCTGGTCTACAAAACGTAATATAGAATTTGACTTCAGAAGTCATAAGAGTTGCGACTGAGCGCAATACACGAGTTTTTGTGTTATTTTCTGTAATGAAGAATACACTCAACTCCCTCTTGACAAAACCACGTCAACAGCAGAAACTGATGAATTTGTTTTACCTTAGGCAAATATATACACCAATGGAGGTATATACATTACTCAACTATTTATAGGCTTAATCATTCTTTTAATATACTACAACTTTCGCCCCGTAGACTTCTTATGGTCTTCATCAACTTCAGCAAAATTATCGGCGTCACCGAGAACTTTCCATGGTCAAGCTTTCCTAAGTAACAGGAAAGCTAAAAAAAAAAAAATAAGAGAGAGAGAGAGAGAAGATTATTTACGCAGGAAATGCCGGAGAAGGAATCTCATAACCATATATTCCAAATTTTCGTCTTTGAACGACCAGGTCCCTCTGTGAGCCTCTTGCCGCACTGACAACTAAACCATATTGTATCTCTTCTTCAAGTTATGACATTTTTTTTCTATGTATGTTTTTCATGATTCCTATTACGCTCGCTCTCTCTCTCTCTCTCTCTCTCTCTCTCTCTCTCTCTCTCTCTCTCTCTCTCTCTCGCGATATATGGGAGAGATGCCAATCAAGGAAAAATCTGTGAGAAATACAGTAACACAGAATGTGAATTAATAGCGGTAGAATTTGAATCTGAAAAATTAGTGAACATTGTAATATACAGACCCCCTAATACTAAAGAGTTTGACATAATAATTGACAAATTGGATGAAATATGTAGAAATCACAAGGACTGGACTATACTCCTATCCGGAGACTTTAACTTTCCTTTTGTAGAATGGAAGAACGAATAGGAGACTGTGGTTGTATTTATACATATAAAAAAGAGAGCAATAGTAGCGCAGAAGATAAGAGGCAATTTGAAAAGCTATTAGATATGCTACTAGAACATAACATTCAACAAATAAATCACCTGCCAACAAGAAAGGATAATATTTTAGAACTAGTATTTGTGAATGAGGTGAACTATGTTAAAGAAATAATAGTATATAACACGAGTATTTCGGACCATAATGTCATAGAACTAACAGTCCGTTCCAAAACACATGAAAACAGAGAAAAGCAAGAGACGAAAAAAATGGGAAGGATATGGAAAATACAATTTCTATAGTAAGAATATAAATTGGTCAAAAATAAATGAAGAATTAAACAAAGAATGGGAAAACATATTTGTAAGTGATAATATACAGGTAAATACGGATATATTATATAAAATATTAGAGGAAATAGTGGAAAAATTTATACCGAAGAAAAAAAGTAAACATCAGTCACGAATTCCAAGAGACAGAGGGATCTTGTTCCAGAAAATCAGAAAGTGGAAAAAAGGTCTTGCAAAAGAAAAGAATGCATGGAAAGTGATGGAACTAAAAAGTAAGATAGAAAATGCAGAAAAGAAAATTATACAATCAAAAGAAAATGAAAAATGAAACCTAGAAGAAAAGACCCTACAAAATATCAAGCAAAACCCTAAAATTTTTTATTCATATGCAAAAAAGATGAATAAAATAAGAGTAGAAATAGGCCCTCTAAGAATTGAAGGGCGATTAACGAATGAAAAAAAGGAAATATGTAACATATTAGCAGAAAGATATAAGAGTGAATTTACACCTAGAATTGACAATGAAGATAATGATACAGAAATAAGAGATGAAAATATTGAATACTTATCGGATATAGATATTACAGAAGCCGATATTGTGCAGGCTATTAATGAAATTAAAATGGATCAGCAGCAGGACCAGATGGCGTACCTGCCATATTGTTAAAGAAAGTGGTTCATTCAATCGCAAAGCCGCTAGCAATATTATTAAGACAAAGATTTATGATGAGCATAAATTAGCATATATTACTCCTACTTTCAAAAGTGGTTCAAGACTAGAGGCAAGTAATTATAGGCCTGTGAGTCTGACATCTCATATTATGAAAGTTTATGAAAGGGTAATGAAAAAATTTAATGAAACATTTAATGAAAAATAGATTGTTCAATATAGGACAACATGGTTTTGTACCTGGAAAAAAGTACACAAACCCAACTGTTAGTCCACCATGAAAGCATTTATAAAAATATGATAAATGAAAAGATACAGATGTGGTTTACTTAGATTTTGCAAAAAGCTTTTTGACAAGGTAGATCATAATATGTTAGCGCAAAAAATTAGAAAACATAACATTGTTGACAAAGTAGGAAGATGGATAAAAGAATTTTTGCAAAACAGAAAACAGATAGTGATTGCAAACGATGAGAAATAGGATGAAGCTACGGTAATATCCGGTGTACCACAAGGTACGATGTTAGCTGCATTGCTGTTTGTGATTATGACTGCAGACATAGACAGTAATGTTAAGGACTCAGTAGTAAGAAGTTTCACAGATGACACAAGAATAAGTAGAGAAATTGCTTGTGATGAAGATAGGAACTCGCTACAAAGAGACCTAAACAAAATATATAAATGGGCAGAGATAAATAGGATGGTATTTAACTCTGATAAATTTGAATCAATGAACTATGGTGATAAAGTAGGAATGCTATATGCATATAAAGGACCTAATAATGAAACAATCACAAACAAGGAAGCAGTTAAAGACATTGGTGTGATGTTGAATAGGAATATGTTATACAATGATCAAATAGCAATTCTATTGGCAAAATGCAAAGCAAAAATGGGAATGTTGTTCCGGCACTTCAAAACAAGAAAAGCTGAACACATGATTATGCTTTATAAAACATAAGTACGTAGTCCACTTGAATATTGCAATATAATATGGTACCCACACTACCAAAAAGGATATTGCACAAATAGAGAGTGTACAAAGGTCATTTACAGCTAGAATAGAAGAAGTTAAGGACCTTGACTACTGGGAAAGACTACAATTCTTAAATTTATATAGTCTTGAAAGGAGAAGAGAACGCTACATGGTAATCCAAGCATGGAAACAGATAGAAGGAATTACCTAAAACATCATGGAGCTAAAAATATCAAAAAGAGCAAGCAGAGGTAGATTAATAGTGCCAAAAACTATACCAGGAACACTAAGGAAAGCACACAGGACATTAATCCACCACGCACCAGCATCGATAATGCAGCGTCTATTCAATGCGCTACCAGCTCATCTGAGGAACATAACAGGAGTGAGCGTAGATGTGTTTAAGAATAAGCTCGACAAATATCTAAGATGCATCCCAGACCATCCAAGACTGGAAGATGCAAAATATACCGGAAGATGCGTTAGCAATTCTCTGGTAGACATCAAAGATGCCTCACACTGAGGGACCTGGGGCAACCCGAACGAACTGTAAGGTCTGTAAGGTAAGGTAAGGTCTCTCTCTCTCTCCTACCTTCGAACTTGTGTGATTCTTGCCATTCCAAGTCGCTGAGTGTACATACATGATTACTCAAGTATTCATTTATATGCTCAACAATTCCTTTCATATAAATTACAACGGCAATCTCTCTCTCTCTCTCTCTCTCTCTCTCTCTCTCTCTCTCTCTCTCTCTCTCTCTCTCTCTCTCTCTCTCTCTCTCTCTCGTGTCATGACTATCCTTAGGATGAAGGCTTTTCTAAAATAATTTTTTTGACTTTCTCTCTCTCTCTCTCTCTCTCTCTCTCTCTCTCTCTCTCTCTCTCTCTCTCTCTCTCTCTCTCTCTCTCTCTCTCTCTCTCTACTCCACAATGGTTACTAAGTATCTGTGGGTAAGCAATATAAAATGTCAACAGCCTTCACAAAGAATATGAGGGTAAAGAGTATTGAAATTAATAATCTCTGCAAAGAGTCTGTGCAGTTTGAGACCCCAAAATTTCCACGAACACGAAGAAACAGTAGAAAACGCTGACTAAATCTGTTGACTTTTTCCTTCACAACTTTAATACAGTGTGAAATAAAATGTATTTGGATGACTTTCACAATCGCAATATCAGCAAAGAGGATCCTCAGGAATAAGACGGTCAACGAGTGCCAACGACAGACTCTGATGAAAATAAAACAGAATTTACTGAATTCCGACTGACTTTACCGTCGCGATCTCTACACAGAACCAACGGGAATGCATAAGGAAACAAGTAAGTGCCCACCTAGCGAAGTGACGGCCATTTTCAAAAGCTATGAAAAAAAAATGGGGGGGGGAACATACCTATTCTTAAATTGGTATAGTTATGTGTTTCGGGATGTGGAGGGGTGAGAGTGGGAGTGGAAGTGAGGGGAGAGAGTGAGGGGGGGAGGTAGACTTTACAGCGCTCTCTCTCGCTCCCCGGCATTCGTTTGCGACCGTTCCATTGTTTATGGCCAACAATGACAATCTTAGCTACTATTGTTCTCTAGCAAGAGGTACAGAACGCTGTTGTTTCCCAGCTCTCTCTCTCTCTCTCTCTCTCTAACCCCCTCCCCCCTTTTACTCCTTAACCAGGACGAGGATAGCTTCTTCTCATTTTTTTTAAGACTCTGTCGTCTGCTTAGCCTCGGGGAGCGCACATACGCTTTTTTCTATACGCAAAGTTATATACCAACTAAAGTTATTTATACCAACGGCCACCATATAGGCTCCGTGTTTTCGAGCCCCGAGATTTTCGGATTTTTTTTTTTTTTTTTTTTTTTTGCATTTCATTATTATGGCTTCAGTGATTTCAGCAAAATTCAAGGTTGATTTTTTTATTTTTGCATTTCATTATTACGACTTGAGCGAGTTCAGCAACAGGCGGGATTATTTTTTTAGTTTTGCATTTCATTATTATGACAAGTGATTTCAGCAACAGCCAGGGATTATTTTATTTTATTTGTATTTTTTGCGTTTCATTATTACGACTTTCAGTGATTTCAGCAAAATCCGGGGATAATTTTTATTATTTTTGCATTTCAGTATTACGACATCAGTGATTTCAGCAACAGGTGGGGGATAATTTTTTATTTTTGCATTTCATTATTACGACTTCAGTGATTTCAGTAATATCCGGGATAATTTGTTTCTATTTTTGCTTTTCATTATTACGACTTCAGTGACTTCAGCAGAAGGCGGGGATAATCTCCTTTATTTTTGCATTTCATTATTACGACTTCAGTGATTTCAGGAACGGGGGGGGATAATAATTTTTTTTTATTTTCGCATTTCATTATTACGACTTCATTGATTTCAGCAAAATCCGGGGATAATTTTTTTTTTTTTTTTTGCTTTTCATTATTACGACTTCAGTGATTTCAGCAAAATCCGGGGATGATTTTTTTTGCATTTCATGGTTACAGCTTTCAGTGATTTCAGGAAAAGGCGGAAATGATTTTTTTTTATTTTGCATTTCATTGTTACGACTTCAGTGATTTCAGCAAAATCCGGAGATAATCTTTTTTTTATTTTTGCATTTCATTATTACGACTTCAGTGATTTCAGCAAACTCCAGGGATAATTTTTTTTATTTTTGCTTTTCATTATTAAACTTCAGTGCAGTTTCTCTGAAACCACTACCATAAATCGTTCTGGGCCTTTATTTTTTCATTATAAATTTTTTATTTTTTTTTTTTATTTTTAGTATAAATACTTCTCAAGCACTATACTTCAGCCGACGACATTCGAGGAATCAGCAAAGAAAATATTCTGCGCATGCTCAAACTGCAAAGAACGCTTTCGTTAAGCGGCTTCAACGTACTATGATCCTCTATATAAATTTTGTGAAGCGAACATTGTCAGTTCCCCTAAGAATACAACCTCTGAAGTTTCCCCTTAAGAACACAACCTCTGAATTTTGTATAAAACCTCAGAATTTTACTTAAAACAAAACCTCTGAAGCTTTTATACAACCTAAGAATTTTGCTTAAGAACACAACCTCTGAAGTGTTTATACAACCTCAGAATTTTGCTTAAAACAAAACCTCCGAAGTTTTTATACAACCTCAGAATTTTGCTTAAGAACACAGCCTCTGAAGTTTTTATACAACCTCAGAATTTTGCTTAAGAACACAGCCTCTGAAGTTTTTATACAACCTCAGAATTTTGCTTAAGAACACAACCTCTGAAGTTTTTATACCTCAGAATTTTGCTTAAGAACACAACCTCTGAAGTTTTTATACAACCTCCGAATTTTGCTAAAGAACACAACCCCTGAAGTTTTTATACAACCTCAGAATTTTGCTTAAGAACACAACCCCTTAAGTTTTTATACAACCTCAGAATTTTCCCCTTAAGAACACAACCTCTGAAGTTGTTATAAAACCTCAGACGTTTCCATTAAGAACACAACCTCAGAAGTTTCTCCTTAAGAACACAACCGCTTAAGTTTTTATAAAATCTCAGAATTTTCCCCTCAAGAACACAACCTCTGAAGTTTTTAAACAACCTCAGAATTTTCCCATTAAGAACACAACCTCTGAAGTTTTTATACAACCTCAGAAGTTTCCCCTTAAGAACACAACCTCTGAAGTTTTTATACAACCTCAGAAGTTTCCCCTTAAGAACACAACCCCTGAAGTTTTTATACAACCTCAGACGTTTCCATTACGAATACCACCTCTGAGGTTTCCCTTACGAATACAGCCTGAGATCACAACCTCCGCAGCTTTCCCGCGATGCGAAAATAACTCTGCAACAACTCTCAGAACTGGGGCATGACGAAGCCGTAAGCCAACCAGAAACGACTTCGTTTTTGACGTCAACGAACCAAGAAGAAGAAGAAGAAGAAGAAGAAGAAGAAGAAGAAGAATAGGAACGAGAAGAAGATGAGGAACGAGAAGAAGAGGAAGAAGCAGAACGAGGAAAAGAAGAAGTAGCAAAAAGCAGAAGAGCGAGAAGAGGGAGAAAAAGACCAAGAAGAAGAAAAAGAAGAGGAAGAAGAAGAAGAAGAAGAGGAGTTCGCAACGGACTCCCACTCCAAAAACCCCAGTTTTAGCAAAACCGCCGTTGCCATGGCAACTACACCAAAACATTGCGGCCGGAAATAGCTGCCCGTGGGCGAGACTTTCCTAATCCAGCAAGGAGGAAGAGGAGGAAGAAGAATAAGAAGAGGCAGAAATAAAGGAAAATAAAAAGAGCAAAAAATCCATTTAGTTTCGAGATTCGCCTAATGAAATTCGAGAGCTGTCCCGGAGAAATAGGAATCGCTTTGGATTTTCCAAAAGGGGTTAATAAAATTCTCGAACATACCTTTCTCGACTCGAGAGAGCTTTCCTCATTTTCCCCAGCCTTAGAATGCATGCTTGAAAGGTGTATATTCAACCCTTTTTTTTTCTTTTTTTTATTTTGCCTATTGACTGACGTATTCCTACACTCAATGCACACTTTTCAATAAACCCTTTAATCAATTTTTTTTTCTTTTCCCCAGTCGAGTTTCCGAAACCTTATTGAGGTTCGCATTTTTGCTTTGCGGAGCAAATTGATACTTTAAAAAAAAAACAGACGAGGAAGGAAGGAATGAGAGAGAGAGAGAGAGAGAGAGAGAGAGAGAGAGAGAGAGAGAGAGAGAGAGAGAGAGAGAGAGAGACCTATCTGATACACCAATTCCCCATCTATACACGATTCACATTAATCAATAAAATAGAAAACTATAAAAAAAAACAATAGCGTCAAACAAAATTCTTTACAACCATGGTCCATGTTAAATTATAACGCTCTTGATAAGAAGCATACGCACGCGCGCACGCACGCACATACATACTGCGCTCCTGTACGTGTGAATCTATTTAATCTGAAATCACCAAGCAACTGAAAAAGTGTAAAAATGTCCATCTTTTACAAGGAGCTGGAAAATTAAGACCATTCTACAGGAGAGAAAACCTTCACTGGTTTTGAAAACCACGGTAATTAGGTGGCCCAATTGCGGATATAATTTTTTTAACATTATTATTATTATATTATTATTAGTATTATTATTATTATTATTATTATTATTATTCAGTAGATAAAGCCAATTAATATGGAGCAAGCCCACAGGAGCCACTGACTTGAAATTCAAGCTTCCAAAGAATATTATTATTATTATTATTATTACTATTATTATTATTATTATTATTATTATTATTATTATTATTATTATTATTATTATTATTATTATTATTCTGTAGATAAAGCCAATTAATATGGAGCAAGCCCACAGGAGCCACTGACTTGAAATTCAAGCTTCCAAAGAATATTATGGCGTTCACCACAAAGAAGCATAGCGGGTAATAGGAAATACAGAAAGAAGAGATCAGTAATTAGAAGAGAAAAATATGAGTTAAATAAACAAACAGATAAGAATGTGAGTAAAATACATATATAGTTTAGTATGACGCAAAAAGGGAAGGCTGTGACCGTTGATATATATCACAGGAAAGTATCAAAAGGATACTGGATTCTAATCGCCGAAACAGGTGGTTATAATCTTGTATTCCTAATGAGGCTTCCTCAGAGGTGCATTGTGATGACCTAGTTGTTATCATTATACACACAAACGCACACACACATACACACGGAAATATCTATCTCTTAATCTACTTTGCTTACTGATATACATTTATACAAACATACATACATACATACATACATACATATATATATTATATATATATATATATATATATATATATATATATATATATATATATATATATATATATATATATATATATATATATAAATATATTAAAATAACAACACGTGATTCATATCTCATTTTAGAATTACTAGTGATGAAATAACATACTAAGTGTAGGTCCTGAGCCGGTTTAGGCTTTACTTCTGTTACTAACGAATGGCTTACAAATACAGTTGAAACCGGTCAGGACCTAAACCCAGTATGTTATTTTTTCAACAGTGGTTTTAAGTGATTTATATATACATATATATATATATATATATATATATATGTATGTATATATATGTATATATATATATATATATATATATATATATATACAAACTTGAAAATTATTTAGTTTCACTTTCTTCCATTTATATTTTCATCACATTGTTATAAATACATATAGTGTATATATGTATATGTATGTGTATATATATATAGAGTATAATATATATAACAAGTATAATATATATAATATATATATACACACACACACGTGTGCATTGGTATGTTTTTCCTCGATTCAATATGTAGAGGATGTATAAGCCAAGGTCTCTCTCTCTCTCTCTCTCTCTCTCTCTCTCTCTCTCTCTCTCTCTCTCTCTCTCTCTCTCTCTCTCTCAAAACACCTCTTCCAACAGGCAACTACAACTTGGAGAAATAAAAAAAAAATACAGATACGGACACATATACAAAGCATATGTGTTGTGAATGATTTGTTACATCAATAAGAAGGAAACTGGCTAATTTGGTGATCTAATATCATTATGGTCATAATGCGAGTATGCTCACGGAAACCCGAACCAGACTTCCTTCATAATTAGAATGCGACCTGCTTAAATGAAACATTACACCTTAAGACCATTTTGTAACTTCATAATAGTGACAGATACCGAAGAAAACTAAATATCAAGGAATATATAATTTAGGCCAAAGGAAAACGGCTGGGACCTATCAGGTCCTTCTGCGCTGAAAGAGAAATTGAGAGAGGAAGGTTTGAAAAGTACAACAAGAGAAAAACCTCGCAGTTGCACTGTGAAACAATTGTTAGAGAGGGTGAAACGTCAGCTGGAAGAGAACAAGAACGGAGGTACGGTAAAAGGAATGAAAGGGACTGCATCTTGGGGCCGAAAGGACGCTATAAAGATCCTTAAGTAATGCCAACAGTGCACCACGTGAGGTACACTGACGACACTAATCCCCTAAGGGGGTTAAAAATTTGTATCGTATGCAATATTCAATTTCGATCGAATGGACACATCAGGGGGGGAAAATAAACCGTAAACGCCTATCAAAACATAAAAAAAAAATCACTAACACGCATCACCTGAATCCATAAAAATAAACACCTGCAATCGAGCGCACTGCAATGAGGGGGGAACGCAACCAGAGATCCTTACCAATTCAGTCTCCGAGTGGATGCCGCCGCCGCCTTGACATTTGAGGAGTCTCCCCTCTAAAGTGAGTCGAGTGATATAGAAAACGGCCCGTAAACAAACACGAGAGAGCGTTCTTCTTCTTCTTCATCCACAGAACTGGAGCTCTTGACGTTTTCTCACGTTGCAAGCACGATCTAGAGAGGCAATCGATACTGCACAATCAGCTTTGGGGCTCTCTAGCAACCGAGTGACTCGCTTGTTACGACTTTGGGAAGAATTGTTGGCTTAAGAGAGTCCCTGATGCTGTTCTCCTTGCATTTTCATACATTTTTATCTATTTATTTATTCTTTTCTTCTTCTTAATAAGTGAGATCTCTTCTTTCTCTATTTCCCTTTACCTTCTCTTCTTAATGAGCACCATAATATTCTTTGGAAGCTTGAATTTCAAGTCAATGGCCCCTGTGGGCTTGTTCCATATGAATGGGGTTCATCCTCTGAATAATAATAATAATAATAATAATAATAATAATAATAATAATAATAATAATAATAATAATAATAATAATAATAATAATATTTACATTCCGAGACCACACATTTACACAGGAATATAGTCTGAAAGATGTAAATATCCTGAACAGCTCTCGAAAACATTAAAAATGAAATAAGACTTGAAATAAGCGTGAAAATACCCAGATCCAAATATTCCTTACACACTTAAACATGAACCAGGCTTCACAGGTGTCTAATGTCCATCTGACCCACTTTCTGTGGAACTGGAATGTAAAACTTAGACCAAAGACCAAGCGCCGGGACCTATGAGGTCCTTCAGTGCTGCGAGTATGTTAAGACAATCGTTAGGAACTGGAATATAGAATTAGGCTAAAGGCCAAGTGCTGGGACCTACGAGGTCATTCAGCGCTGAAAGGGAAGTTGAGAAAAGAAAGTTCGAAAGGTGTAACAGGAGGAAAACCTCGCAGCTGCACTATGAAGCAATTGTTACAAGATGGTGGAAAGTAAAATGGCAGAAAGAGAATATAAATGGAGGTACTGTAAAAGGAATGAAAGGGGTTGCAGGTAGGGGCCGAAGGGACGCTGCAGCGAACTTTAGGTAATGTCTACAGTGCACCGCGTGAGGTGCACTGACGGAACTAAACCCCCACCCCCTTCCCAACCCACCCCAAGGAGGTCAGATCACATCCGAATCGATTCACTATTAAAGTCAGCAAAATTTTTGTCGCAAAGCATCACGTACATGTGAAACTATAGCGATTGGGAGACACAATGAAGACTTTTGTCAAATTCTAATTACGAACAATGAAGGCTTGTAGGAAAAGTCTAAAAAGAGATAGAATATAATTAAATTAAGGTAACGTTTAGAAAAGAATACGGTAAAATACCATTGAAAGTTTGAAGACGAAATCGGGAACGAATAAATGAACAATTTGAAAAAAAAAATACGGGTAAGATGTAACTTGTGTTTAAAAGACAAACTATTCCTGAAAAGAATACATCAGTAAAATCTCATAGAAAGCCGCTGCTGGTAAAAATACATACATCTCCGGTATGACAATGAATCAAGTAAAGTTACGATACAATATTAAATTTGTTGAAGCAAACTCTGGCAAAATAATCATGGCTGCTTCAATACAGTAACCGTCCACGATAATACTGAAAAAATAATAGAGACTGATAATAAATATCGACTATTTTCTAATAATTAGAAAAACAATAATAATAATAATGTGTCACTTGAATCCAACTCATTATCATATGCTAAATAATAATAATAATAATAATAATAATAATAATAATAATAATAATAATAATAATAATAATACAAATGTGTCTCTTGAATCCAAATCATTATTGTATACTAAATAATAATAATAATAATAATAATAATAATAATAATAATAATAATAATAATAATAATAATAATAATACTTACTCCCACTAAACAGCCAAAAATCAGGGGGACAGGAATCAAAAGTTAGTCAGAGAGAGAGAGAGCAAATCCTAATCCAATCATTTGAGAACACTGTTGATGTTCCAAGGTAGATGAGGAGGAGGAGAAAGCGTAGATAACCGGGAAGGGGGCAGGGGAGAAGTAGGATAATATCCTCCCACACCCAGAATAAAATGGAGAGTTAAGAGAAGGTAAAAAAATACATTTTAAAAAACTCTCGCTGAGAAGAAATAAATCCCAAAAATGCAAAACTGAATGAATCACTTTAACCCAGTAAAAAAAAATGCGCCGAAGTTACTTCGGCGCAATCGAGTTTTCTGTACAGCCGCTACAGCGTATAAACAAGGCTACCGAAAACATATCTATCTTTCGCTGGTCTCGGTATAATGCTGCATGAGCCGCGGACCATGGAACTTTAACCAAGGGCCGGTGGTGGTGTGCCCTATATCGTAGCCAGAAGCACGATTATGGCGAACTTTAACCTTGAATAAAATGAAAACCACTAAGGCTAGAGGGCTGCAATTTGGTATGTCTGATGATTGGACGGTGGATGATCAACATACCAATTTGCAGCCCTCTATCCTCGGTAGTTTTTAAGATCTGAGGGCGGACAGAAAAAGTGCGGACGGACAGACAAAGCCGGCACAATAGTTTTCTTTTCAGAAAACGAAAACTGACAAAATTCCCACGACAGAGAAAATTTGAAATTTCACTCCTCTCTCTTATATAAAAGTTGGCTCCTTTCCTCTTCCGGTGTAAAGTCTTTGCAGCATAACTTGTTTTACAGAGAAAACAGAATTATAATGGCAAGAACAAATATAAGATCATCTGAGTTCTTCCCTTATTTGCTTAACCTAAAAATTTGCCTTCCAAAACAAGCATTAAAATTTTTCGATAATAAAACACCACCATATACTACTTAATGGATGGGTTTTGGAGAGAGAGAGAGAGAGAGAGAGAGAGAGAGAGAGAGAGAGAGAGAGAGAGAGAGAGAGAGAGAGAGAAGCCCCACAGAAAGCCTCAAGCAAAGAGTCCTATAGCATCAACGCATAAAGAGAATCATTTTCAAGTCCCAGTCGCAAAGGATAATGAAATTTTGCATCAGGACACGCGTCGCTGGATCCCTGTCACGCCCCTCAGGCTTCTCCTCCGAGGGACGGACCCATAATCCCATCGGAATGAAGGCCTTGGTATCGCAGGGCAGGGCAAAGCACGTCGTTACGACCCCTCCAATATTCCGAGCTCTAAGTGAACGTCACCCTGGGTCGTCTGCCATGGACGTTCCAATCCTTGAAAACATTTATTAAAAATAACAATAAAAACATTTGATTTGACTGATTTTGCCCTATTATTCATTCTCTCTCTCTCTCTCTCTCTCTCTCTCTCTCTCTTTGTTCTTCTATTTCTGTTCCTTCGGTCAATTACTTCCTTCCACCTCACTCTTGAACAATTCTACGCCAATTCTCTATATAAAATAACAACAAATAAATTACCAATTCTCTCCAATAACAGGAGACAATTAAACCAATTGATGGATTCTGGGAAACATGCAAACATACGGAAGCTCGAAAACAGTACAACAGTAAACAAACAAAAGTGTATTTCAAGTGTAAATGACCTTATGAGATCTTAAGTGAAAGTATCACAGGCTACTCCTCTCAACTCAAGATTCTCAACAACACCCAGAATCCACAAGTCACTGTAAGCATGGAACACCTGATTGGCTGAATAAGCATCATCAAAAGCATGTAGCCTAGATAGCTCAGTTGGGAGAGCGTTAGACTGAATATCTAAAGGTCCCCGTTTCAATCCCGGGTCTGGGCACAATCTTTTTTCCCCACTAATTCAAATGTCCTTCCTGGAACACCTGATCGGCTAAATAAGCATCATCAAAAGCATGTAGCCTAGATAGCTCAGTTGGGAGAGCGTTAGACTGAATATCTAAAGGTCCCCGTTTCAATCCCGGGTCTGGGCACAATCTTTTTTCCCCACTAATTCAAATGTCCTTCCTGGAACACCTGATCGGCTAAATAAGCATCATCAAAAGCATGTAGCCTAGATAGCTCAGTTGGGAGAGCGTTAGACTGAAGATCTAAAGGTCCCCGGTTCAATCCCGGGTCTGGGCACAATCTTTTTTCCCCACTAATTCGAATGTCCTTCCTGGAACATCTGATTGGCTTAATAAGCATCATCAAAAGCATGTAGCCTAGATAGCTCAGTTGGGAGAGCGTTAGACTGAAGATCTAAAGGTCCCCGGTTCAATCCCGGGTCTGGGCACAATCTTTTTTTCCCACTAATTCAAATGTCCTTCCTGGAACATCTGATTGGCTAAATAAGCATCATCTAAAGCATGTAGCCTAGATAGCTCAGTTGGGAGAGCGTTAGACTGAAGATCTAAAGGTCCCCGGTTCAATCCCGGGTCTGGGCACAACCTTTTTCCCCATAAATTCAAATGTCCTTCCTGGAACACCTGATCGGCTAAATAAGCATCATCTAAAGCATGTAGCCTAGATAGCTCAGTTGGGAGAGCGTTAGACTGAAGATCTAAAGGTCCCCGGTTCAATCCCGGGTCTGGGCACAACCTTTTCCCTAACTAATTTCAAAATGTCCTTCCTGGAACATCTGATTGGCTAAATAAGCATCATCAAAAGCATGTAGCCTAGATAGCTCAGTTGGGAGAGCGTTAGACTGAAGATCTAAAGGTCCCCGGTTCAATCCCGGGTCTGGGCACAACCTTTTTTCCCCACTAATTCAAATGTCCTTCCTGGAACACCTGATTGGCTAAATAAGCATCATCTAAAACATGTAGCCTAGATAGCTCAGTTGGGAGAGCGTTAGACTGAAGATCTCAGGTCCCGGTTCAATCCCCGGTCTGGGCACAATCTTTTCCCCACTACTTCAAAAGTCCTTCCTGGAACACCTGATTGACTAAATAAGCATCATCAAAAGCATGTAGCCTAGATAGCTCAGTTGGGAGAGCGTTAGACTGAAGATCTAAAGGTCCCCGGTTCAATCCCGGGTCTGGGCACAATCTTTTTTTCTCACTAATTCAAATGTCTTTCATGGAACATCTGATTGGCTAAATAAGCATCATCTAAAGCATGTAGCCTAGATAGCTCAGTTGGGAGAGCGTTAGACTGAAGATCTAAAGGTCCCCGGTTCAATCCCGGGTCTGGGCACAATCTTTTTTCCCCACTAATTCAAATGTCCTTCCTGGAACACCTGATTGGCTAAATAAGCATCATCAAAAGCATGTAGCCTAGATAGCTCAGTTGGGAGAGCGTTAGACTGAAGATCTAAAGGTCCCGGTTCAATCCCGGTCTGGGCACAATCTTTTTCCCACTAATTCAAATGTCCTTCCTGGAACATCTGACCGACTAAATAAGCATCATCAAAAGCATGTAGCCTAGATAGCTCAGTTGGGAGAGCATTAGACTGAAGATCTAAAGGTCCCCGGTTCAATCCCGGGTCTGGGCACAACCTTTTCTCCCCACTAATTCAAATGTCCTTCCTGGAACACCTGATCGGCTAAACACGCATCATCTAAAGCATGTAGCCTAGATAGCTCAGTTGGGAGAGCGTTAGACTGAAGATCTAAAGGTCCCCGGTTCAATCCCGGGTCTGGGCACAATCTTTTTCCCCCACTAATTCGAATGTCCTTCCTGGAACACTTGACTGGCTAAATAAGCATCATCAAAATCATGTAGCCTTGATAGCTCAGTTGGGAGAGCGTTAGACTGAAGATCTAAAGGTCCCCGGTTCAATCCCGGGTCTGGGCACAATCTTTTTTCCCACTAATTCAAATGTCCTTCCTGGAACACCTGATCGGCTAAATAAGCATCATCAAAAGCATGTAGCCTAGATAGCTCAGTTGGGAGAGCGTTAGACTGAAGATCTAAAGGTCCCCGGTTCAATCCCGGGTTTGGGCACAACCTTTTTCCCCAACTAATTCAAATGTCCTTCCTGGAACATCTGATTGGCTAAATAAACATCATCAAAGCATGTAGCCTAGATAGCTCAGTTGGGAGAGCGTTAGACTGAAGATCTAAAGGTCCCCGGTTCAATCCGGGTCTGGGCACACAACCTTTTTTCCCACTAATTCAAATGTCCTTCCTACAACACCTGATTGGCTAAATAAGCATCATCTAAAGCATGTAGCCTAGATAGCTCAGTTGGGAGAGCGTCAGACTGAAGATCTAAAGGTCCCCGGTTCAATCCCGGGTCTGGGCACAATCTTTTTCCCCACTAGTTCAAAAGTCCTTCCTGGAACACCTGATTGACTAAATAAGCATCATCTAATGCATGTAGCCTAGATAGCTCAGTTGGAGAGCGTTAGACTGAAGATCTAAAAGGTCCCCGGTTCAATCCCGGTCTGGGCACAATCTTTTTCCCCACTAATTCAAATGTCCTCCTGGAACACCTGATTGGCTATATAAGCATCATCAAAAGCATGTAGCCTAGATAGCTCAGTTGGAGAGAGCGTTAGACTGAAGATCTAAAGGTCATCCCGGTTCATCCCGGGTCTGGGCACAATCTTTTTTCCCCACTAATTCAAATGTCTTTCGTGGAACATCTGATTGGCTAAATAAGCATCATCTAAAGCATGTAGCCTAGATAGCTCAGTTGGGAGAGCGTTAGACTGAAGATCTAAAGGTCCCCGGTTCAATCCCGGGTCTGGGCACAATCTTTTTTCCCACTAATTCAAATGTCCTTCCTGGAACACCTGATTGGCTAAATAAGCATCATCAAAAGCATGTAGCCTATATAGCTCAGTTGGGAGAGCGTTAGACTGAAGATCCAAAGGTCCCCGGTTCATTCCCGGGTCTGGGCACAACCTTTTTTCCCCACCAATTCAAATGTCCTTATGGAACACTTGACTGGCTAAATAAGCATCATCTAAAGCATGTAGCCTACATAACTCAGTTGGGAGAGCGTTAGACTGAAGATCTAAAGGTCCCCGGTTCAATCCCGGGTTTGGGCACAATCTTTTTTCCCCACTAATTCAAATGTCCTTCCTGGAACATCTGACTTGGCTAAATAAGCATCATCAAAAGCATGTAGCCTAGATAGCTCAGTTGGGAGAGCGTTAGACTGAAGATCTAAAGGTCCCGGTTCAATCCCGGTCTGGGCACAACCTTTCTCCCCACTAATTCAAATGTCCTTCCTGGAACACCTGATTGGCTATATAAGCATCATCAAAAGCATGTAGCCTAGATAGCTCAGTTGGGAGAGCGTTAGACTGAAGATCTAAAGGTCCCCGGTTCAATCCCGGGTCTGGGCACAATCTTTTTTCCCACTAATTCAAATGTCTTTCGTGGAACATCTGATTGGCTAAATAAGCATCATCTAAAGCATGTAGCCTAGATAGCTCAGTTGGGAGAGCGTTAGACTGAAGATCTAAAGGTCCCCGGTTCAATCCCGGTCTGGGCACAATCTTTTTCCCCACTAATTCAAATGTCCTTCCTGGAACACCTGATTGGCTAAATTGTCAAAAAGCTAAATAAGCATCATCAAAGCATGTAGCCTAGATAGCTCAGTTGGGAGAGCGTTAGACTGAAGATCTAAAGGTCCCCGGTTCAATCCCGGGTCTGGGCACAATCTTTTTTCCCCACTAATTCAAATGTCCTTCCTGGAACATCTGACCGACTAAATAAGCATCATCAAAAGCATGTAGCCTAGATAGCTCAGTTGGGAGAGCGTTAGACTGAAGATCTAAAGGTCCCCGGTTCAATCCCGGGTCTGGGCACAACCTAATTTCTCCCCACTAATTCAAATGTCCTTCCTGGAACACCTGATCGCATTTAAATACGAACATCATCAAAAAGCATGTAGCCTAGATAGCTCAGTTGGGAGAGCGTTAGACTGAAGATCTAAAGGTCCCCGGTTCAATCCCGGTCTGGGCACAATCTTTTCCCCACTAATTGAATGTCCTTCCTGGAACACTTGACTGGCTCAGAAAGATCTAAAGCATCATCAAAATCATGTAGCCTTGATAGCTCAGTTGGGAGAGCGTTAGACTGAAGATCTAAAGGTCCCCGGTTCAATCCCGGTCTGGGCACAATCTTTTTTCCCACTAATTCAAATGTCCTTCCTGGAACACCTGATCGGCTAAATCAAAGCATCATCAAAGCATGTAGCCTAGATAGCTCAGTTGGAGAGCGTTAGACTGAAGATCTAAAGGTCCCCGGTTCAATCCCGGGTCTGGGCACAACCTTTTTCCCCAACTAATTCAAATGTCCTTCCTGGAACATCTGATTGGCTAAATAAGCATCATCAAAAGCATGTAGCCTAGATAGCTCAGTTGGGAGAGCGTTAGACTGAAGATCTAAAGGTCCCCGGTTCAATCCCGGGTCTGGGCACAACCTTTTTTCCCCACTAATTCAAATGTCCTTCCTAGAACACCTGATTGGCTAAATAAGCATCATCTAAAGCATGTAGCCTAGATAGCTCAGTTGGGAGAGCGTTAGACTGAAGATCTAAAGGTCCCCGGTTCAATCCCGGGTCTGGGCACAATCTTTTTCCCCCACTAGTTCAAAAGCCCTTCCTGGAACACTTGACTGGCTAAATAAGCATCATCTAAAGCATGTAGCCTACATAACTCAGTTGGGAGAGCGTTAGACTGAAGATCTAAAGGTCCCCGGTTCAATCCCGGGTCTGGGCACAACCTTTTTCCCCCACTAATTCAAATGTCCTTCCTGGAACACCTGATTGGCTAAATAAGCATCATCTAAAGCATGTAGCCTAGATAGCTCAGTTGGGAGAGCGTTAGACTGAAGATCTAAAGGTCCCCGGTTCAATCCCGGGTCTGGGCACAATCTTTTTCCCCCACTAATTCAAATGTCCTTCCTGGAACACTTGATTGGCTAAATAAGCATCATCTAAAGCATGTAGCCTAGATAGCTCAGTTGGGAGAGCGTTAGACTGAAGATCTAAAGGTCCCCGGTTCAATCCCGGGTCTGGGCACAACCTTTTTTCCCCATTAATTCAAATGTCCTTCCTGGAACATCTGATTGGCTAAATAAACATCATCAAAAGCATGTAGCCTAGATAGCTCAGTTGGGAGAGCGTTAGACTGAAGATCTAAAGGTCCCCGGTTCAATCCCTGGTCTGGGCACGACCTTTTTTCCCCACTAATTCAAACGTCCTTCCTGGAACACCTGATTGGCTAAATAAGCATCATCTGAAGCATGTAGCCTAGATAGCTCAGTTGGGAGAGCGTTAGACTGAAGATCTAAAGGTCCCCAGTTCAATCCCGGGTCTGGGCATGACCTTTTTTCCCCCACTAATTCAAACGTCCTTCCTGGAACACCTGATTGGCTAAATAAGCATCATCTGAAGCATGTAGCCTAGATAGCTCAGTTATTGAATTTGCATTTGTCCAAACATAAATCTGAGAAATAAATGGCTGAAGAGACATACCCTCTGTTCTGTACAAATGTGCATATGTATTGTGTATGAGGTGTAAATACATGAAACCTTATGCATGAATGCACACACAAACACTATTACACTATATATATACACAAACATACATATACATATATATATATATATATATATATATATATATATATATACATATATACATAAATGGATGTATGTTTGTGAGTGTGTGTGCGGGTATGTTCCACCATAACTCGGAAACACATTGAGCAACATCAACCAAACTTGGTATACATATGACTTATTATCGTGAAAAGAATACTGTGGGGTTAATAAATCACTAGCACCAAAGGGCACCAAACGGGGTGGTTGTGGAAAGGCCCTCTCCGAAATGGGGCTGGTTCTGCCCGTAGACTTAGTAACTAAATAAACTCTACAGGTTTATCATACCTCATTTCAGTATACATAAGACTTAATATCTGGAAAACAATACTGTGGGGGTAAGACATCACTGGCACCAAATGGGGCGGGGGTGGGAAGGAGTGACAGGTAAAAATAGCCGAAAACAAGAGATGATGTTGTCTAATCCATAGTTTTCAAGGTCGCTGAGATGAACAGTGACACTCCCGATGCCCTTTAAGTCCAAGTTCAGCCCCGATAGGAATGGGAAGGGTGAGAAGGGGTGAAATATAAAATATCAAAAATGGTGAGCAATGTAACTGAAGCAACTATTTTAACAGGAGAGAGAGAGAGAGAGAGAGAGAGAGAGAGAGAGAGAGAGAGAGAGAGAGAGAGAGAGAGAGAGATTATCGATTATTATTCAGAGTCCTCCTGGGCAGCACCAGGTTGGTGAGCTAGTGTGTGTGTTTGTGTGTGTGTGTGTGTGTACATATATATATATATATATATATATATATATATATATATATATATATATATATATATATATATATATATATATATATATATATATATATATATATATAATATATATATATATTATATATATATATATATATATATATATATATATATATATATATATATATATATACATACATGTATGTATGTATATGTATTATGTATGTGTATATATATAGATATATTATTTATATTATATATATATATATATATATATATATATATATATATATATATATATATTAGGTAAGCTTAAATTATTTTCTTTATTTGCATTACGTAAATTTAGATCAGCCTTGTTTTTTCTAGGTTTAATATCTACTTTTTAAGAGTCATTTTGTGGCAAGATAGCCGTTGTTTTGAAGGGGTATTTGTTTACATTATTTTTGAACTTTAATATCCGTTGTCTGGTAATTTCTAATGCTTAACGTAAAGTGCTTAATTTGACATTATTTAGTGCGGTTAGGCGCCTCTTTCCCGTTTGTTTATATTATCGAACTATCGTTTTAACGAGTGTTTTTCTGTTTTTACGAGTGTTGATGAACGTCTCCTTAGTGATGTCTGGACGTCGGAGCTCGGCTCGAGTTAGTTCGGGCTATAGCACTCCCCTGATATACTGTCCCACGAGCAGCTGATTGATTTTTGGAATTTGGTTGACGATTGTTTGGCAGCTTTTTGGACCACGTTACGGATTTTCTCTTCGACTGTTGTTTGCAGGTCTTCTTGTCATCTGCGACTCGAGTGTTTCCAACCTTGAGCCGTAACTTGGTCCTTCATATGAGACTCGCAGGTACTCCTGTCACCTGCGACTTGAGTGTTTCCTGCTTTTCCCTGTTGAGGAGGATTCCCACGGAATTGGTGCCGTCGCTTTCTCCCGGCACTGATGAGGATTCGCCTGCTGTTTCTGCATCTCTGATCAGCTGTTTTCTGCTGTCAATCTGGGAGCTTGCTAGCTCGTGAAACGATCTGTAGGGAGGCTGACACCAGGTAAGACTAAGTATCTTTGGTTTTCGCATAGGATCACCTTCCCCTTTGTGTGGATGCTCTGGTGTTCATGACCTGCCCTGATAGTGGAATTGGTGATTTGATCACGGCCCTGGAATTTTTCTCCTCCGCTGCCTCCACTGATGTGAGAAAAACTATATTGCAGTTGGATTATTTGAGTATATACATATGTATATTTTGTTATGTTTTTGCTGTGACTTTATAATGTCACCTGACGGGTCATAATGTTGTAGATAAGGTATCATTTAGCTTTGTGGTAATAGGTAGGGACGATAATTGTTTTCTTGTTTTGTTTTCTCTGCCTTCCTTCTTCCTTTGATTTAGCATTAGGGTAGTTTTTGGTCTGGCCAGCCAGCAAAAGTGTTGGATCCAAACAAGTTATTTATTATTGTCATTTCCTCTGCATTATTTATCTTTGATACGGTTTAGTTTTCTTAGTTTTAGGGAATCCAGTGGGATTCTAAGGACCGGTATTTGTCCTTCCTGGTTGTCGCCAGGGTTTCTAAATATTGATTATATCCCACAAGGTTGATTTAAATTTTGTATTTATTAAGTATTAAATATTGCTGAGCTTTCCTGAGTGTTTGTTTCCGCTGACCTTTAGCACTGAGTTACATTTACTGATAACAATTCTATTATTAATTAAGAACTTGCATTACAACCTGAAGGTTTGTAACAATATATATATATATATATATATATATATATATATATATATATATATATATATATATATATATATATATAAACAACTCAATCACTCTCCTTCTGTTCGTATGTACTGTACATAATATCAAGAGGCCAAACTACGTCAAAAAAAAAAAAAATTACAAGAAAAGCAATTTCTGATAAGGCTACCGATAAGCGAGATAACTTCGATATCTCTCACCCAACAGACGCCGGAGCCTTTGCAGTACGCCTTCCTTCGTGTGGTCACGGAGATGTGGCGAGAATTCCACAGTTCCTTCTCCCCTTTTTTAGGCTTACCGGCGCTTGTGCTTCTGGTTCACCTTCGAACGACAGATGGCGCCAGCATACCAGGTAAGGAAGGCATGTAACCGAAGTGGCACTCCCACGGCCTCGTCGTTTTCAAATGCTGTTTTCCAAGGCAGAAAGGGACAAAGAATTTGGGGGCACGCTCTGCTCAAGGATTCTTGTAACGGAATGAACGAGTCTGCCAATGGCCACAGGAGGTGATGGCTTTGAAAATCACTTTTAGTTATTATTATTATTATTATTATTATTATTATTATTATTATTATTATCACCCATGCGTACCATCAACACTTGCTTCCGTTAAACGTTAAAACTACACTTGTCATCGGTTAAAATCTCCTATACGAGTTACCTACCTCTAATTCACCCTACGACCATTTTGACGGGACCAAATTCCCGAATTCCTCTGTAAATTCGCAGAGGCTCGAAACCTGTCGTGTTCAGCGCCTGTACAGATAACGAAACGGATGGTAAGCCTATCTATCCACCTATATTTTTTTAAACTAGCGTCACATGATCAGTTGTCATCACGCCGAGAGTGCAAATACAAATAAGATAATCAGCTCGCACTGAATATAAGAAATGAGAGAGTAAATTGTGGTAGCAACTGGAAATCGAGGAAAGGTTTCAAAAATGTACTTTGCATAAGGTGAGTACAAGGCAAATGAACAAGCGAGGAAGTGAATAAGTATAAGGTTAATGAAATAACAAATAGAACGTTGTAATAAGTTATTATTATTATTATTATTATTATTATTATTATTATTATCATTATTATTGTTCAGAATATGAACCATATTTATATTGAACAAGCCTACAAAAGGGGCCACTGACTTGAAATTCAAGCTTCCAAAGAATATTATTATTATTATTATTATTATTATTATTATTATTATTATTATTATTATTCAGAAGATGAACCATATTTATATTGAACAAGCCCACCAAAGGGGCCACTAACTTGAAATTCAAGCTTCCAAAAATATTATTATTATTATTATTATTATTATTATTATTATTATTATTATTATTATTATTATTATTATTATTATTATTCAGAAGATGAACCATATTTACATTGAACAAGCCCACCAAAGGGGCCAATGACTTGAAATTCAAGCTTCCAAAGATGATTATTATTATTATTATTATTATTATTATTATTATTATTATTATTATTATTATTATTATTATTCAGACGATGAACCATATTTATATTGAACAAGCCCACAAAAAATGCCACTGACTTGAAATTCAAGCTTCCAAAATATATTATTATTATTATTATTATTATTATTATTATTATTATTATTATTATTATTATTATTATTCAGAAGATGAACCATATTTATATTGAACAAACCCACTAAAAGGGGCCACTGACTTGAAATTCAAGCTTCCAAAGAATATGGTGTTCATTCGAAAGAGGAGATCAGTTATTAAAAAAAAAACAAATAAGTTACGAATTTCATAAACAAATAAATAAAAGTACAAGTTATTAAAATACCAGGAGAATTGTATTAGGGCAGTAATGCATTGCATCTTCGCTTGAACTTCTGAAGAAATTCCAATCCCAAAGACGTCCAGGACATGAGAGAGTAGCAGATTTGAACCAAATGTTCGAGCGAATGACGGGACAATAAGAGGTGGAAACGAACGGATTCGCTGAACAGCAGCACAAATATACAGCGGATGTTTTGCCTCGTTGTCGAACTTCTCCAGAGTTCCAGAGGTCCTTTATTCCTCACACCGCTGGACTGGGGAACAGCCTACTTATTTAGGATGTCGTGCAATTGGAACTTCTTCAGAAGTTCAAGCGAAGACGCGATGCGCTGCTACCCTAATACTATTCTCCTTGCATTTTAATACATTTTTACCTATTTAACTGTTCTTTAATATATTTCTTTCTTTTTTAATAAGTGGGGTCTCTTCTTTCTGTATTTCATTTTTCTTCCTCTTACTTCTTCCTAATGAACACCATACTCTTTGGAAGCTTGAATTTCAAGTCAGTGGGCTTGTTCCATATGAAAAGGTTTCATTTACTGAATAATACTAATAAAAAATAACCAGTTTATTACAATAAATACGACGACAAATTGGGAAAAAGTATCTCTATTTGGGAATAGCCACAGTGGCCCTCTCAACTTTTCGAATTATTCACACATTTTGGATACGCTTGTCACTATAAAGCCTCTTTATCCGAGTGGAAGAACATGAAGAAATTCTGACATCCGTACCAAGATTCGAACCTGTATCCGGAGTAACAGAATGAGGTCACGTTGCCGACGTCGTGGTATCCAAAAAATAGTGAAGAATTCGAGAAGTTAAGAGATCATTGTGGATATTACATTTACATACACATACATACAGACACATATATATATATATATATATATATATATATATATATATATATATATATATATATATATATATATATATGGACAGACATGGGTTAAACCCATACTTCAACATCTAAATAACAAGGTTCGATCCTCGCCCATTAAAAATCATTGCGTCTCTGCTGACCTGTAGAACTGTAGTGGGTCACAGCCTGGGTGAACGGACGAGGGTATGGGGTTTGCAAACTCATACCAAGAGAAGAAACTTCTCTAGGAAAAGGCATAAACTCACTACAACTATATATATATATATATATATATATATATATATATATATATATATATATATATATATATATATAGTTGTAGTGAGTTTATGCCCTTTTCCTCTCTGAGAAGTTCTTCTCTTGGTATGAGTTTACTTCTATCATGAGAAATCTGTCATCACTAAAGTTATAACTGTAAATAAAGGAAGTGTGGCTATGATGAAGAGTGGTGTATAGCTAACAACACTGCTAGAACTGAGTACTCTAACCCTCATTCATCATCATCCCTCCCAGGATACTGTAAGGTCTACCACCTGACGGATAACTACGCAGGGTCCTCCACGCCCCTCGTCCCCCTACCACATAACATGGTAGTCTACCTCTATAGCGACTCGCCGTTCTGGAATCACTTCTCCCTCAGATTCACCAACTGGTTCGAGGAGACCACTGGAATGCTGTCGTACCAAAAGAGTGATGAGGAGGAGGGGCAGGAAGACGCCAGTGGGACCTTCACCCTGACAGGGTTGCTGGATGCAGAAGATGGGGGTGGCTCGGCCAAGAAATACAAGGAGGAAGTTGTGAAGATTCCAGAGGGTGTGTTCCACCTGCAGCGCAATGTCTGGATCAATCTAACTCTGGGGGTGGTAGACAATAAGCTGAAGTTGTTCTTTGCAGATTATGCCACTATTCATTTCACTGTCAATGCTGCTTCTTTCACCAAGGCTTCTGTTCACAGTGAGCAAGGCCAAGCCATCTCGGTCACTTTCAACTGTATGGACAGTCAAAATCGTGAGTGCACTAATACACTTTCTCACTGGTCTTCTGATCGTGAAACTTTGATAAAATTATTTTACAACAAATGTTTAAACCATATAGTCATCTGACAGATTTGCTTCCAGAGGACTATTATACAATCATAATTACTTTGGTTTCCATAACTCTCGAGAATTTCAGACATTCCTAACTAAATTTTAAATTAATTTTTCTTCATTTCCCATCTTGTAAATCCCTTAGGACACAGTCTTAATTCTATGCAGAACCTGTTGCAAAATATTTTACTTACTACTTTAGACTCATCTTTCCATTTACAGAGATGGCCCCTACAACAACTAATTATTCCATTAAAAGAACCATGTTACAGGCTTCAAAAATCAGATTAATTATAGAACTTTCCATGTTCATACTACAAATACCTAAGTAACATCTCAAGACTTTCTGAGAGAACTCTGCATATTCCAGGTACTGGGGCTACTCACTCAAACAGCAAGACTGGCCTGATCATTGGATTAATCATACTGATTTTAGCAGGGCTCCTCATTACTGCTTACATCTTACGAAAATGGAGAAATAGACAACAGTCGGGTAGTCCTGGAGAAACGCAGGAACAAATGGGGTCAAACAGCAAAATCAGTACTCACAATGAACCCTTGGAAAGCCAGAGCAAATGTGAAACACATCCGCTGCTAAAATCTAAAGGTGAAGGAGACATAGAATACAGCACTGAAAATGAAGTTGACATTGCTGAAGCAATATCAGAGGTAAAAAAGAATGATAATGAGATGGCACCCACTTTAAAATGTCCAAAAAATTCTGATCAAACTAGTAAACAAACAAATGAAAATATAATAATGACTGGTCTTCAGGAAACTGAAAAGTCCTCTACGGTACATGATCCTTTAGTAGTAATAAGTATGAATTCACAGGGACGAGTCACACTTCAAATGGGTACCACCAAGCCAGAGCTCAGTGTGATTCCAAATTCTGAAGATAGAAAAACCAACGAGGATAGTGCATTATCTTCCCAAGGGGAGGATGCATTACGAAGCGAGAGAAGAGGTAATCAATTTGGTGAAAACAGTACATCGCCTTTATTAAAAGAGTCTTCTATACCTGACGAGTTGGGAGTACAAAAATCTCACCAAGAAGAAGCACTTCAACAAGAAGCAGATGTAAACACTATAATGCAAGACAACTGCAGCTCAAAATATGCTTCTGAAAGAGCTACACATGGGGCGGATAATGAGAGCAACAACTATATATCCGAACACCAAGTGAGAGATGGCTTAACAGAAAAACAGCAGATTGGCAAGGAATATACTAACGAAACCTTGAGTAGTACCACTACATACCAAACTGCTCATTCTACATACATGGATACAGATATCAAAAGCACTAGAAAAAAACGTAGTGATGACGAACAAGACAATCTCCTTGACAGAAGTAAGAGCGTTGTGAGCCACGAAATGGAGAATTTTGGCACTATGGTACCCAACTTACCAAAATCCCTACAAAATCCAAAACAAGAGAGCCAAGAAAACCAAGCTGAGAAAGAACAATGTCAAGAGAAAATGGATCCTGAATCAAAATCAAGCACTGAGATATCTCATTCTACGAACATAAAAGAAACAAATGCAAGTGAAATACCCCTCAAATCCACCAGATCACCATCCAAAGAAGATACATTTAATAGACAAGAGATGATCAAGAGAGAATCAGCAGAAAAAAGTAAGAAAAATAGGAAAACTAAGACTAAAAAGACTCCCAAAAATTCAAAAACACCTAAAACACATTCACCAGAAAACCAACCTCCTGGAGCGGCAGGTGAAAGTGCCCACTTAAACAAGCCTGTACAAGATATTTCCCTACCTGTCATTGAAAACCGGGAAGATTGGAGACAAATGACACCAACTACTCTCAAAGATTCCCACAAGGAACAAAACCCTTATAAAGATGCAACTCAATCCGCTGTCTGTGGTGGTGTGGCCCCACTGCAAACTCGAAAACCAGAGGAAAACCATAAATCACATGAAACTGCTACTAAAACTGCTTCATTAAAAGTTCTGTCTAAAAATCTGGTACCTACTACACATGCTGACCCAGTGAATGCAAGTATTAAGTCAAAATCTGAGCCAGCAGCTGCTAAAGTTAATGAGTTGAATGAGGCGCCTCAAGTCAACTACCAAGGTGACCTACTTATCTCTGATAAAGCTAACCTATCCCATGCAGACATGCAGTCACAAAATGTTGACATCCTACCAAGGACTGAAGACAATAAAATAAGAGAAGGTCTAGATACCACATCAAATGAACAAACTGATAGTGAATCAGGAAAGAGTTTAATCAATATATCTAGCCACAAGGTCATTCAAGAGACCAACCAAGATTCAAATGAAAGCAATGGAAAACAGGTCCAATGCAACAATAATTATTTACATAATGCAACCAATCAACAGTTACCTTATGTTTCTCCCACATTACCTATGCCCACTTTAGAAGAGAGGCATTTCACTCAAATCCAAAAAACACCTAGAGGTCTAATAATTCCTTCAAAGTGTAAAAGCACTAATATGGCAAGAGATACATATCCTCAAGCAGAACATTTACATCGAGCAATTACGAAACTTGAACCTCCCGCAGAACTTAGTCAAGTAAAGAAGTCCAACCTTACGAATAGGAATCAATCTTTCATACACACATCATCCAAATGTCTTCATTGCCACCGACACCTTTACAAGATTCTCCTACAAAGCTTGAACACATCTGGATCCCATGGTGGCTTTGAAATGAAACTCACTGAAGAACTGGAGTTCAAACTAACAAAGCTGAACCAATCTTTTCCTCACAAATCATCCAAGTGGAAAAACACGCATTTTCACAGAGACTTGCGCAAGAAGCTCATGAGAAAACTACCACACAGAGCTACCGGAAGCATACTACATGAATTCAATCACATGGGAATGAGGAGCAAGAAAAATAGAATTCGGTATCTACTATACCTGAAAAAATGTGGCTGCCAAGTTTTCGTGACTTCCTTGAGAAAGAAGAATATCAGGAGGAGTGAGAATCACCATCCAACGGAAACCGATGAAATCAAACTAACAAAGCTGAACCAATCTTTTCTTCACAAATCATCCAAGTGGAAAAACGCGCATTTCCACAGAGACTTGCACAAGAAGCTCATGAGAAAACTACCGCACAGAGCTACCGTAAGCATACTACATGAATTCAATCACAAGGGAACGAGGAGCAAGAAAAATAGAATTCAGTATCTACTATATCTGAAAAAATATGGCTGCCAAGTTTTCGAGACTTCCTTGAGAAAGAAGAATATCCGGAGAGAGAATCACCATCCGATGGAAACCGATGCAATCAAAGAAGACAAGAGCAGTGCAATAGAAGTGAGCAACATAACAAACGAAATGGAATGCAATGGGGCCTATGAGAAGGGACTTCCAAGTAGTGATGAAGAGATGCTGTAGAGGTCAACTGAAATATAAGGTTAGCTATATGTACGTGTGCGTATGCATACATGTATTATGTATCGATATGAACATTTTACAGTCATAAACTGGAGTTCATGGGTCCACGGTATCCTTCAGTAGCTGATTTCAATCATACCACAGTCAACTTTAGCTCCCACACATAGGCAAAGCAAAGATGAATTACTTAAATATCATTTGACACGCGAATCAAATGGGAATGTTTGGCAACTACCTACCACATCTTAAAGGACAGACTCAAAAATCCATGGCACACACATACCAAGAGGAATAACATGGATTGCCTGATTAAATGTCTGAGCAAGACACCTGATAACAGCAACATACTGTAACTCTTAGCTTGATAAAGTTTTTCTGGTGCGTCACACTGATGTAAAATCGGAAAATGTCGATTAAATTTCAAACCAACTCATTCTTCAGCATTATTTCCTCCTAGTAAAATCAGCAACCACTGATAAGTTTAGCTATCAAGCTTCGTTTCACCTTGAACATCTTAAACATCATTTAGCTACAGATCTACAACCGCCATCAACAGCGGTACCATGCTGCCCTGAATTCAGCCCAGAGGTCGGCACCTACTGGACCTTCGTAAAGGTACAACTACACTACTGTAGGACATGTCATCAATACATGTTGGAACCTTATTGCATACATACCACATACATATCACATACATATCACAACAAGCCTGAAAACACGCCGGCGGCCATAAGTGGAGAACATGTCTTCAGGTAATGCTGGATAATCATTTGAAGCACTATTTAGGAGTACCAACAAGTCCCTGGCTTGTATTCAACCTGTAAGTGATGTGTGCGATAAGTTTACAACATGTTTATGACATACTTAACAACAGTGATCAGTACTTTTCAGATTTCAACTTGATCATGTAGATAACAATGGGAATTCTTGACATACATTATGAGAAGATTCCTCTAATGCAGTGGTTCCCATCATGGCGTGTGCGCCCTGGGGTAATTTGATTTTTAAGGGGGGGAGCGATTCGAGAATGTTTGGACCAAGTTAATGGCCTTTAGGCTTCCTCCACGTGAATATAAGAATTATATAGTATATCACCACAGGGGGAATCAGGATTTTAGAGGAGATTAGGTGGGGCATGGCCGAAAAAAGGTTGGGAACCACAGCTCTACTGCAACCCTTGACAGCTCAAACAGCTTTCTTTCGAACTAGGGCTCGATAGAACCGAGACAGTTACCTGGCCAAGTGAGAGAAGTATCTTAAGAGACAATGAAGTGGACTAGTAAAAAAAAAAAAAAAAAGTTTAGAGAAGTGTGTACTTACAGAAACTACATAATCGGCTTACATTTTACATCATAAAATATAATCGTTATTAATACCAGTAACTGTTTGATATTCATTCTATATGCATGTCTCCTACAATAAATCCTTTTGATCTTGACTAATAAAATTCTCTCTCTCTCTCTCTCTCTCTCTCTCTCTCTCTCTCTCTCTCTCTCTCTCTGTGTGTGGTAAAAATCGTTTGGAATGTAAAAACAGTTTCCAAAAAAGCTCTCTTTACTCCAAAACTAAAATATCATATAAAGAACGAACCTGAAATGGTGACCCCACTGTGAGTACTGTCTCAAACGCTGAAAGGATAAATATCAAATAATAAGCAAATATTCACTGGGCTGCCGTTGAGGAACGCTCAAGGAAGCAGAATTGTGTCAAGTCCTAGCAGATTATGAACGCAACTCCCAGCGTTCATATCCAAACAAAATGCTACATTCTCCCCGAGTTTGTGCCTAACGTCTAACCTCTAGCAGGGGCTTAGTGGCGTTTCTCGTCTGCTCCAGTAGCGCTGGGTAGCAAGAAACATTAACCTCTCTAGGCTGGGACTCTTTTCGATCTATGTTTCCCGTTTTTGGGACTAAGTTTGTAAGCTTTCATCCCTTTTCAAACCCACTCTTCCCTCCGAAGAGAGTAATAGCCTATCACCTGAGACCCCAAAATTCTGAGTTCGTTGGCCCCCCACCCCCCCCCAACCCCGTTTACCTCACTTTCTTGGTACCAGTATGTAGGAATATAAGTCTGCTGTTCATTTCTGCCTGTTTCCAGGTCAACAGTTACCCTGAAACATGTCTAATTTCATGATTTTTACATCTTCCCTACAGGCGTTTTTGCACAGCAATTAAGAAACAGCATATTTGGTTTTGAATGTGTTCTCCAAACTAAGTAATGAAAACTATTGTATATCTGAAATAAATTTATTTATTCCTTGCTGAAAACATTTCTAGTAATGATTTTTTCCAGAAGTTAATTGGGTTTCATGCTTGTTTCACATTTATAGCTAGTGAAATAAAGGAGATATATACTGTAAAAAGATTAATGAATAAACTAACATGTTAGATACAGCTTTTTCTGGCTTGAAATAGAACACTTGGTAATTTTCTTGATCATAATCAGAAAAAACTTGATGTCCCTGAATATATAAAAAATATATAATTTATTGTATAATGGCAAACTGAAAAGTACCTTCTCTTCACAGACAGTGATACAGGTAAACCTATCAATATGAATTTTTCATTGTTAAAAGTGGTATTCATTTGGCACATTGTCAAACACGTTGCCATGTGCGAACTGTAGCAAAGCATCATTAAAGTATGACATACAGTATATCATTTTAATGGTGCACTAGTCCTCAGTGCCCTCCTCATCACTCTCAATATCTGCATTTGCTTCACAAGAATGTACAACTCTGTTTGCACATTCCCTGGTGCATTGGCATGCATCAGTACAGGGCAGGTTCAGGCCCCTGCAACTGCAACGTTTAGTCAGGGTATATTCCATCAATATATTCCATCAGGGTATAATCCATCAGTACTTTTGGAGCTGGTCCTTTGTCTGTCCAGTATATGGATAAAGAATCATTAGTCACAGTCCAGCCATGACCACTTGGACTTGGTTCACCAGGTTCAGGTGTTGATGACTGCTCGCAGCAAATAAATTTCCAGAATCTAGCAGCAGGCAAGTACGAACCACCCAATATTCAGCTTGTGAGGTTCACTGAAAACTTGTAAATTAAATCCTCTTCTGATGCCAACATTCAGCAATCCTGGGTCATGTCTCTGACTTTGAGAGACAGGTATAAAACATCTAACAAGGTCATTTGTTGCTGTTACTTGCTGCTTAACACTGTCACCTGATGGATCTGGTGGAGGTTCACAAGTGTGGACTCTGCGTTGTATGAGGATGCCATTTGTACAGTGGGTTGTGTTACTGCCACTGAGAGTTTGCTCACTGAGGTCATTATTGTCCCAGCAGAAAGTTGTGAACACATTTGGCAGGATATTACTTGGCAATAATACTCCGCCTTTCTCTTTTTTTTATCTGTTTTTGGGCCAAAGCAGATTCTAACTCAAGCAACTCATTGTGAGAAATTGTGTGTCCAAATCTGTTTAAAATGGTCACAAGCTGGGAGCTTCCAGTCATGAGACATGTTTTGGTATTTTGACTCTCCCTTTGGACACACTGTATATGAGATCCTGTCCAACAGCCATGACTCTTCTGTGTAAATCTGGTTCCACAGTCTCCATTTCACCCCCACCAAACTCGTCTGGAGACATCATCCAAACAGGGAAGTTGTAAACCTGTTCTGGCTAATGAGCTAAATTTATCTAAGGTCACATCAACTGAAGAAACATCTGTCATTAGATTTTTCTGCTTCTTTAGTTCACCTCTAAGATGCTTTGCCACATGGTAGAGATCTGCCCTGGTAATAGGACTACGGTCCGTTTTGGTTTCATTTTCAGAATACGAGTCAAAGTCAGGTCTTATGGTATCAGCAAGTCGCAAATCTGCTTCAACAATTTGCCCTTTAGGAATTCCTGATAAAAACAAAATCTCTGATTCATTCTTTTTTGCCAGGTTGCCAAAATGAAAGTTGTTTTCCAAAGGTTTTAAGCAAGCGGTTCTTGAGTTTGTATGATTTGTAATTTGGAGTTTTTTGCCATATGCTGCTAGATGAGTATTGAATGTTCTAAAAGAATGCTCAGTGACATTGTTTTGTGCCCACTAAGCACGTCTCTTTTGACCTCTTTTACAACTGAGGTGTATGCTTCTTCATACGGATCCTTTGCCTTTGGTACTTCACATTTTTTAAGAGCATCTAATGATCTCTTCTTGGTGTACCAAACATAGCAACTATGATGGTAGCACACTTCAGTTGCAATTGGATCACTGTCAGAAAGTTCACGCACTATACGCTCATCTTCTCGCAATCTTGGAGGATTCTATTGCCAGATTCAAAAGTCATGCACTGAACTAGAGGCAGAATGTTCTTTTTGGTTTTATCATACTTTCTAGTCTGACAGATCACACAGAGTTTGGACAGGGAGCTGGCTTTGGAATGGTGGTACCGTGTGAATGGTTGTAGGTCTTCATTGTCAGCAGGTTCAACAAAGTTCTCATCCCTTTGTCTTTTGAGCCTTGCAATGTGATCTCGATTTGTGTAGGCCTGATAGCAGGTCCGATGGTAGACGCCTAATGGTCCATTGTACAATATGTCCTTCAAACATTTATAGAGTTCATCATTTCTTTCCCTGGCTGCATTGTAGAATGCATGCCAGCTGACTATGGAGAACGGAGTCAATTTACCAGTTGTACCCTCTGTATGACAAAGACACTTTGAAAAGTCTACTTGAGAATTAGTAGGAGTAATTACGGGAGGATGCATATCAAAAGAAGCCATTCTAATCATGCATATTCTACTACTGTAGCTTCTACAATACTCTGCATTTACTGTGGATTCTTCACCATCACCAGAAGACTACTGCCTACAAAGAGAAAGGAAAGAAGAATTTTAAGGTGAAGCCTTTTAAGCACCCATAGCCCTTTTTGCGGTCAATAATGGAATGAACTTTTCCAGTTAAAATCTTATCAAAATATTCCTAATATACCTACTTGTGTGTGTAGAAAGTTTGGAGAAGTAAAACTAGTAAAACCAAAAATTGTGTAACATTATTACTATATTTCATATTGTTTCCATGTCAAAACTATTAGAATTAGAACATTGTTAATTGCATTTGAAAGATCTTAGAATTTTGAATAATACACGGTTAGCAGGTATCAATATTTTAAAGAAAAGCTTTGAAAAAAGTAAAATTAAGATAAAAATACTGATTTTATCATAAACTGCTTCAATAATTATTGAAGAAATTATTTTTGCCAAATTCAGAATTTAATGAAGATTTGTAGAAAATTTAAAGACCTTCACAATAATAGTGAAACCATTCAAATATTAGTCATAGGCACTGCAACCCAAAAATTAGCTTTAAATCAGGAGAAAAGTATGTGTATAGGGTAGGTGTCAAAATCATGAAATTAGACATATTTCAGGGTAACTGCATACCAGGAAACAGGCGGAAATGGATAGTAGACATATTTCCCTATAGTTTGATACCAAAAAAGTGAGCTAAACAGAGGGGGGCAACGAACTCGCAATTTAACCCCCTTATTGGAAATCATGTGATGGATTATAATGATGACGCGGTTCTTTAGCTAGTGATCTCTTCTTTATTAGATTTTTTTTTTCTCTTTAAATAATTCTTACAAGAATTTCATAAGATACTGAGATCGCCAAAGAAATCTTCCGGATAAGTTTCCTTCCAACTCCCTCACTCAAAACCAGTCCTTCTCTTCTCGGACCAAATTATTTTCCAGTGGACAAACTAGTAATCTATCTCACGTGATAGGAACGCTTTTAGAAGAAGCTTCTCTGCTAGGGACAGCCTCTTGGGACGAGGAAATCTGTGACACACACACACAAAAAACAAACAATTACAAATTTTTTGTTTCGACCCAGTTACGGCCCATGTAACCTCCACCAACCTCATTCCTTGATTCCCCCGCCAGCTCCAGAACTGCTAAATTAATTACACACAGTCGACTTCTTTTCCGGCCCTACTCTACCGAAGGAGCTCTGTGGAATGGACCGGTCTGGAATATAGAATTTTGGCCCAAGGTCAAGCACTGGGACCTAAGGTCACTCAGGGCTGAATGGGAAACTGATAGTAGAAAGGTATGGAAGGTGTAACAGGAGGAAAACCTCAAAGCAGTTGCACTATGAAAAAATTGTTAGGAGAGGGTGGAAAGCAAGATGGAAGAAAAGAGGATATGCACAGAGGTACAGCACAAGGAATGAAAGGGGTTGCAGCTGGAGGCAAAGAACTCCTAACGATAACTACAACGTAACAGGTAATGATTAGAGGAAGCGCGGGTTAAAATATTTGCGTCCAGAATTCTGTATATTCCAACACTGTACATTACAATATTCCAACACTATACATTACAATATTCCAACACTGTAAATTCTCATACCATATATTCCAACACTGTAAATTCGCGTACTGTGTGTTCCAACAATGTTAATTCCCATACAGTATATTCCAACACTGTAAATTCCCATACCGTATATTCCAACGCTGTAAATTCCCATACCGTATATTCCAACACTGTAAATCCCCATACCGTATATTCCAACACTGTATATTCCCATACCGTATATTCCAACACTGTAAATTCTCTTACCGTATGTTTCAACACTGTAAACTCCCATACCGTATATTCCAACACTGTAAATTCCCATACCGTATATTCCAACACTGAATTCCCATACCGTATATTCAAACACTGTAAATTCCCATACTGTATATTCCAATATTCTACATTCCAAAGATACTTCCTTCTCCTATGCGAAGAGCAACAGATACCCTTACCTGGGCAATACCCCGTGATAAAAATTGAAAATAACAGAAATAAGGTCATTGAGAATATGAATGACAATCGTCAGAGGAATCACTGGCGGATCCAGGGGGTGGGGGCACCTGGGCACGTACCCCCCTCCCCCATGAAAAATAATGACAAAATAATGATATTGAAGATTTAGATAAGAACATAAATGAGAAATATAAAAGTGGGAAAAAATAAAAAATTATAGAAATATATATATACATATATAGGTTATGTATAATATGAAAACTGGTGCCCCCACCCCATGAAATTTTTCTGGATCCGCTAATGAGAGAAACCACGATGAGAACGGAAAAACACCAAAGTAAAACCAAATTAAGAAATGACAGAAGGCGAGAAAAGATTCTTTTAAATACGAAACATATTTGCAGTGTATGAAACGAACTTTATTCGCTTTATCATAACAGACATGGCCAATAAAGCAACAAAGTTCTTATCCATTTCCGCTGTGATAAGAACCAAGCCCGACGGAATTCTTAGGACTAATCAAGGTGGAACAAAATGTGACTGATACAAGATAAAAAGATAAAACATGTAACTGATAAAAGATAAAAGGTCGATAAAATGAATAATGAAAATTAATATAAAAAAGGCCACAAAATCTCACATGAAACGTCGTATAAACATCTCAAAAAAAATATTCAATAACCCGCTGTAATGTTGCAAACAATGAGGGACCTTTATATCATGGGATTTTTCAGGCTGTACTGAAGTCGCCATATTGAAATGAGCAATCTCTCTCTCTCTCTCTCTCTCTCTCTCTCTCTCTCTCTCTCTCTATCCACACACACACACACGCACACACAAACACAGGGGTGTGTGTGTGTGTGTGTGTGTGTGTGTGTGTGGGGAGGAAATAAAAAAATATAAGCGTGTTTCTCTCTCTCTCTCTCTCTCTCTCTCTCTCTCTCTCTCTCTCTCTCTCTGGGGATATGAATGCAACAATATGAGCACGTTTTTGTTTGTGTGTGTGTATGTGTGTGTGTGTGTCAGGATAAAGCGTCTCTTATCAGATCCAGTATGCTACTCTGGACTCGATTCGCGAATCACGTACCTGGCTCATCTTCCACTGATATGGATCGCCGTTGGAAAGGCGGAAGAGATCGAGAAAAAAAAAAAAAAAACAATCTCTAATGCTGTCGAACTTCACAGACCCAGAGGTCCTTTATTCCTATACACCGGTGAACCGTGGAAAAACCTCCCTCAGGATGCCGTGCGATTGGAACTTCTTCGGAAGTTCGAGCGAAGATGCAATGCATTGCTACTCTGATGCAATTCAACCTGTAATTTAGTATTTTACTTAAACTTCACATATTTATTGATTTGCTCGTTTATCTGTTTCTCTAATTACGGATCTCCCCTTTCTGTATTTCCAGTTTTTACCTTCTGCTACTTCTTTCGAATGAACGCCATCATATTCTTTGGAAGTTTGAATATCAAGTCAATGGCTCCTGTGGTGGGCTTGTTTCATAAGCTTAGGGTTCATCTACTAAATAATAATAATAATAATAATAATAATAATAATAATAATAATAATAATAATAATAATAATAATAATAATCTTTGAAAGCTTGAATTTCAAGTCAATGGCCACTCTGGTGGGCTTGTTTCATATGAATAGGGTTCCTCTCCTAAATAAATAATAATAATAATAATAATAATAATAATAATAATAATAATAATAATAATAATAATAATATTCTTTGGAAGTTTGAATTTCAAGTCAATGGCCCCTTTGGTGGGCTCACTCCACATGAACAGGCTTCAACTTCTGAATAATAATAATAATAATAATAATAATAATAATAATACCGACGCTACTGTGCGTTCTCTGACAAACCAGCCACGAGCGTTATCTCCCCTTATCTTATCATTTCACAGCGAAAGCCAGTTTCCCAATAGGTGTCTCAGTGTGGTGTATAACCCTTCACACATCATCAGTCATTCACCATTCACGCTGCAGTGACGAGGACTCGCTACAAAGACGACATTATTCATACGAAATCGAGAGATGATACTAATAGCGTCTGTGGTCCTGGTACTCCGTGTCGCCGTTGCTGTTACCGGCTTGTACACACATGCCCCGACCGGTAAGATACATAGTTTGATGCATAGTTGAATACTAAGTGGGACTATCGCCCCCTGTGCGGAGAAGGGCGTAAGGCTAGCAGCTTCATCCCAAAGACTAGTTACGTGTGAGAGGAATAAAGGTGGAAGAAACCACTTTCCTCAAATGAACGACTCACGAACACGATAATGTCAAGGTAAGCTTAGGTGTAATATGAATTCTTTCTTCTTCTGACAGAAGAAGAAGAAGAATAAGAAGAATATACTATATAGGCCGAAGACCAGGCGCTGGGACCTATGAGGTCTATATATATATATAATATATATATAAATATATATATATATATATATATATATATATATATATATATATATACATATATATATATATATATATATATATATATATATATATATATATATATATATGTGTGTGTGTGTGTGTGTGTGCGTGTGTGTGCACCATTCTGTAGAGAAAGTGCAGACGGACAGACAAAGCCAACTCAATCGTTTTCTTTTACAGAAAACTAAAAAATATTAAACATTTTCAACTCGGAAAACACACAATGTGAAAAGAATTGAAAAACTGATGTGCCACAAAAAGCCCTCGGGTTAACTAGTGAACGATTCAAAACAAATAACAATTAACCTTGAAATGTTATTCAATTAAGGATTCTTATTACCCTAAACTCCAAACCTCAGAACTTTATTCGGAGACCAATGACATAAGCTTTTGTATAATAACGTAATTTTAAATAATAGTTCATCCCATACAATAGCATCTTGAAAGTCGAAAGTCTATAAAGATCGATGAACACAAAAGCAGATGTCAAATTCCAAAACGTGTAGGTTGATAACAAGACGCAGGCGATAGCGACCGTTGATGGTGACAGGTAGGACGGCGGGGACAATGCTTATGGTGGCGTGCTCGACAATGGGTGACCAATTTTATGGTGACTTGCTGGGTAAAGAGGACAATATTTACGATGCCACGTTGGACACTGGTGACCAAGTTTATGGTGGGTTGTTGGATGAAATGGACATTGTTTATGGTGGCATACTGGAAAAAGAGGGCAGTGTTTATGGTGCTACAATGGACAATGGGTGACCAATTTTATGCTGGCTTGTTGGATGAAAAGGATAAGGTTTATGGTGGCATTTTGGACAATGAGGGCAATGTTTATGGTGGCGTAGACAATGGTGACAAATTTTATGGTGGCTTGTTGGATGAAAAGGACACTGTTTATAGTGGCATGTTGAACAGTCAGAGGGGAAAGTGTTTATGGTGGCATGTTGAATGGACAGTGGGAAAGTGTTTATGGTGGTTTGTTGGAAGAAGAGGTCAGTCATTATGGTGACCTGTTGGAAGAAGAGGTCAGTCATTATGGCGGCCTGTTGGAAGAAGAGGTCAGTCATGGTGGCCTGCTGGAAGGTCATTGGCCTGTTGGAAGAAGAGGGCCTGTTGGAAGAAGTCAGTCATTATGGCGGCCTGTTGGAAGAAGGTCAGTCATGGCGGCCTGTTGGAAGAAGAGGTCAAGAGGTCAGTCATTATGGTGGCCTGTTGGAAGAAGAGGTCAGTCATTCTGGCAGTCATTGTTGTGGCCTGTTGGAAGAAGAGGTCAGTCATTATGGCGGCCTGTTGTTGGAAGAAGAGGTCAGTCATTATGGCGGCCTGTTGGAAGAGGTCAGTCATTATGGTGGCCTGTTGGAAGAAGAGGTCAGTCATTATGGCGTCCTGTTGGCGGCCTGCTGGAAGAAGAGGTCAGTCATTATGGCGGCCTGTTGGAAGAAGAGGTCATTGTTGTGGCCTGGTGGCCTGTTGGAAGAAGAGGTCAGTCATTGTTGAGGCTCTGGCCTGGAAGAAGAGTCACTGTTGTCTGGAAGAAGAGTCATTATGGTGGCCTGTTGGCCTGTTGGAAGAAGAGGTCAGTCATTATGGTGGGCCTGTTTATTGTGGCCTGTTGGAAGAAGAGGTCAGTCATTGTTGTGGCCTGCTGGAAGAAGAAGAGGCCAGTCATTATGGTGGGTGGCCTGTTGGAAGAAGAGGTCAGTCATTGTTGTGGCCTGTTGGAAGAAGAATTGTGGCCTGTTGGAAGAAGAGGTCAGTCATTATGGCGGCCTGTTGGAAGAAGAGGTCAGTCATTATGGTGGCCTGTTGGAAGAAGAGGTCAGTCATTATGGCGGCCTGTTGGAAGAAGAGGTCAGTCATTATGGTGGCCTGTTGGAAAAAGAGGTCAGTCATTATGGCGGCCTGTTGGAAGAGGTCAGTCATTATGGGTGGCCTGTTGGAAGAAGAGGTCAGTCATTATGGTGGCCTGTTGGAAGAAGAGTCAGTCATTATGGCGTCCTGTTGGAAGAAGAGGTCAGTCATTATGGCGGCCTGTTGGAAGAAGAGGTCAGTCATTATGGTGGCCTGTTGGAAGAAGAGGTCAGTCATTGTTGTGGCCTGCTGGAAGAAGAGGTCAGTCATTGTTGTGGCCTGCTGGAAGAAGAGGTCAGTCATTATTGTGGCCTGTTGGAAGAAGAGGTCAGTCATTATTGTGGCCTGTTGGAAGAAGAGGTCAGTCACTGTTGTGGCCTGCTGGAAGAAGAGGTCAGTCATTATGGTGGCCTGTTGGAAGAAGAGGTCAGTCATTGTTGTGGCCTGTTGGAAGAAGAGGTCAGTCATTATGGTGGCCTGTTGGAAGAAGAGGTGTTGGAAGAAGAGGTCATTATGGTGGCCTGTTGGAAGAAGAGGTCAGTCATTGTTGTGGCCTGCTGGGAAGAAGTTGAAGAAGAGGTCAGTCATTGTTGTGGCCTGCTGGAAGAAGAGGTCAGTCATTATTGTGGCCTGTTGGAAGAAGAGGTCAGTCATTATGGTGGCCTGTTGGAAGAAGAGGTCAGTCATTATGGTGGCCTGTTGGAAGAAGAGGTCAGTCATTGTTGTGGCCTGTTGGAAGAAGAGGTCAGTCATTATTGTGGCCTGTTGGAAGAAGAGGTCAGTCATTATTGTGGCCTGTTGGAAGAAGAGGTCAGTCTGCTGGAAGAAGAGGTTGGAAGAAGAGGTCAGTCATTGTTGTGGCCTGCTGGAAGAAGAGGTCAGTCATTATGGTGGCCTGTTGGAAGAAGAGGTCAGTCATTATGGCGGCCTGTTGGAAGAAGAGGTCAGTCATTATGGCGGCCTGTTGGAAGAAGAGGTCAGTCATTATGGTGGCCTGTTGGAAGAAGAGGTCAGTCATTGTTGTGGCCTGCTGGAAGAAGAGGTCAGTCATTATTATGGCCTGTTGGAAGAAGAGGTCAGTCATTATGGTGGCCTGTTGGAAGAAGAGGTCAGTCATTATGGCGGCCTGTTGGAAGAAGAGGTCAGTCATTATGGCGGCCTGTTGGAAGAAGAGGTCAGTCATTATGGCGGCCTGTTGGAAGAGGTCAGTCATTATGGTGGCCTGTTGGAAGAAGAGGTCAGTCATTATGGCGGCCTGTTGGAAGAAGAGGTCAGTCATTATGGTGGCCTGTTGGAAGAAGAGGTCAGTCATTATGGCGGCCTGTTGGAAGAAGAGGTCAGTCATTGTTGTGGCCTGCTGGAAGAAGAGGTCAGTCATTGTTGTGGCCTGCTGGAAGAAGAGGTCAGTCATTATAGTGGCCTGTTGGAAGAAGAGGTCAGTCATTATTGTGGCCTGTTGGAAGAAGAGGTCAGTCATTGTTGTGGCCTGCTGGAAGAAGAGGTCAGTCATTATGGTGGCCTGTTGGAAGAAGAGGTCAGTCATTGTTGTGGCCTGTTAGAAGAAGAGGTCAGTCATTATGGTGGCCTGTTGGAAGAAGAGGTCAGTCATTATGGTGGCCTGTTGGAAGAAGAGGTCAGTCATTATGGCGGCCTGTTGGAAGAAGAGGTCAGTCATTATCGCGGCCTGTTGGAAGAAGAGGTCAGTCATTATGGTGGCCTGTTGGAAGAGGTCAGTCATTATGGTGGCCTGTTGGAAGAAGAGGTCAGTCATTATGGCGGCCTGTTGGAAGAAGAGGTCAGTCATTATGGCGTCCTGTTGGAAGAAGAGGTCAGTCATTATGGTGGCCTGTTGGAAGAAGAGGTCAGTCATTGTTGTGGCCTGCTGGAAGAAGAGGTCAGTGGTGGCCTGTTGTTGTGGCCTGCTGGAAGAAGAGGTCAGTCATTATTGTGGCCTGTTGGTCAAGAAGAGGTCAGTCATTATTGTGGCCTGTTGGAAGAAGAGGTCAGTCATTTGTTGTTGGAAGAAGAGGCCTGCTGGAAGAAGAGGTAAGTCATTATGGTGGCCTGTTGGAAGAAGAGGTCAGTCATTGTTGTGGCCTGTTGGAAGAAGAGGTCAGTCATTATGGTGGCCTGTTGGAAGAAGAGGTCAGTCATTATGGTGGCCTGTTGGAAGAAGAGGTCAGTCATTGTTGTGGCCTGCTGGAAGAAGAGGTCATTGTTGTGGCCTGCTCCAGGTCAGTCATTGTTGTGGCCTGCTGGAAGAAGAGGTCAGGTCATTATTGTGGCCTGTTGGGAAGAAGAGGTCAGGTCATTATGGTGGCCTGTTGGAAGAAGAGGTCAGTCATTATGGTGGCCTGTTGGAAGAAGAGGTCAGTCATTGTTGTGGCCTGCTGGAAGAAGAGGTCAGTCATTGTTCAGGGTCATTCATTATGTGGCCTGTTGGAAGAAGAGGTCATGGTGGCCTGTCATTATTGTGGCCTGTTGGAAGAAGAGGTCAGTCATTGTTGTGGCCTGCTGGGAAGAAGAGGTCAGTCATTATGGTGGCCTGTTGGAAGAAGAGGTCAGTCATTATGGCGGCCTGTTGGAAGAGTCAGTGGCCTGTTGGAATAAGAGGTCAGTCATTATGGCGGCCTGTTGGAAGAAGAGGTCAGTCATTATGGTGGCTCTTGGAAGAAGAGGTCAGGTGGTGGCCTCTTGGTGGCATTGTGGCCTGTTGGAAGAAGAGGTCAGTCATTATGGTTATTGTGGCCTGTTGGAAGAAGAGGTCATTGTCATTATTGGTGGCCTGTTGGAAGAAGAGGTCAGTCATTATGGTGGCCTGTTGGAAGAAGAGGTCAGTCATTATTGTGGCCTGTTGGAAGAAGAGGTCAGTCATTATGGTGGCCTGTTGGAAGAAGAGGTCAGGTCAGTCATTATGGTGGCCTGTTGGAAGAAGAGGTCATTATGGTGGCCTGTTGGAAGAAGAGGTCAGTCATTATGGCGGCCTGTTGGAAGAAGAGGTCAGTCATTGTCATTATGGTGGCCTGGTGGCCTGTTGGAAGAAGAGGTCAGTCATTATGGTGGCCTGTTGGAAGAAGAGGTCAGTCATTATTGTGGCCTGTTGGAAGAAGAGGTCAGTCATTATGGTGGCCTGTTGGAAGAAGAGGTCAGTCATTATTGTGGCCTGTTGGAAGAAGAGGTCAGTCATTATGGTGGTCTGTTGGAAGAAGATGTCAGTTTTCATGGTGGCCTGTTAGAAGAAGAGGTCAGTCATTATGGTGGCCTGTTGGAAGAAGAGGTCAAAGTTTAAAGTGGCTTGTTGCACGAAGAAGATAATGTGTATGGTGGCAAGCTGGACAATGGGGACAATGTTTATGGTGAGATGTCGGACAAGGTCAATATTCATGGTGACATGCTGGATGATGAGGGCAATAATTATGCTGGCATGCTGGACGAACAGAACAACGTCCACCACGCATCATTGGGTTGAGGACCATGGAGCAGAAACTTTAAAAAGCAATTTCTAAAACATTACTTGCAGTAATGAAGGGAAGACGCCCATGTTCATTATGGCAAATGAGATTCAAATGTTACAGTAGTGATCTATATCATGAATCCCCCAATTTGGCTAACCCATAACAACTACGGTCCATACACTACCATAATGGTCCTTTGCGCAGACAAGGCCTAAAATTAGCTAAACAACTTATACGGGTTTACAATAAAAAGCACATTAATAGCACAAATATGAGTCAACAGATAAACAAACAAATAAAATATGGTCCAACTGAACTGCATCCCCAACCTGGGCAAGGAAAACTTTAGATAAAAGAGACAGACTAGAAGTATTAAATCTCCCTATTCTGAAGACTGGTGGAAAGATTACAATGAATGTCAGTCAGACAAATAAGTCTGAAGCAATGAATTAAACTTGGTTCTCACCTGTCCCCTTGTGGGATGTTATCCATTCTGGTTTTGGATGTAAAGAATAAAAATGTATGTGCATACAGGCAATCACTTATACAAGAAAAAAAATTACCCCAGCAGCGAACATGAGTACATGTAGATATATAAATCCAAGTTTATGTTATCTACATATGCATGCACGCAGTCTCATAAAATAACACCTGACTTCTGAAAAACAAAATATTTGGTACTAAAATTTATTACAGAATGCCCTTAGCCATCAAAAATATTTATCTCAAAGTGTATTAAAGCTTAATGCTTTATCCAGAACATCGTAGGTACAGAATAACGCAAATGACATTGCCATAATGAGTGACTACCTATTCTGACAAACATTAGCAAGAAAGATTCTAAATAATGAGTTTTATCAAAATACTGACATATATGGCATAACCTCTACTGGTTCCTCGTTTAACAAAGGCTTTACTAATTATTGCTCTCTTTTTAGGATGTGACATCGTTATTCTTGGAAAGCCAGATGACGAACACTGGTCCAGTACCCACGCATTCCAGGATGCCATTGAAGCGACAGTACAGACCAGAGATCGCGACTGGAAAGAGTTTCGCCTCGTCTTCGAGTCTGAAGACGAACAACCTACAGGTTACCTCCAGATGAGGAAAAGGGGTAATGCTACTGACATAACCTTACGCAATTGGGCCTCGAGTGAATCGAGCTCTCAGCGCGAAGAGCTACAGACACCAGCACAGGCCGAAAACCTGTTTGTTCGATGGACAACTATCGCTCTGCGACGTTCAAACAACACCTTGCATGTTACAGTGGGCAAGACCATTGAAAAGACCTTCACGGTCAACACAGAGCCATTCAAGTTCGTCTACGCTTACGTGCCCGCACATCAGTACATCCGCGTTGGATTCGGGTGCAAAAGAGGTAATTCAAAACATTTTCTTAGGCCCAGAAAAGCAACTCTTGAGTGTTAATACAGACAAATGGGTTTGGTTACCTAGGGAAGGGGTGATCAACAAAAATATACTATTTAAACCATAGTCAAATACAACATCACCTCCACTGTGACTTCCACCACAAAAGTCTAATGACCACCAGATATAAAATTCACTACTAAAGTAAACAGGGTCATATCAAATTCTTCAGAGAGAGTAAGTGGTCACCAAATTCTGTAGGTTTTGTAATTGCACATGAAAGAATTGGGTGGATAATGTCAAAGTGGCCTATTAACTACTGGAGCCAGTAGTGACAACAGTGATAGCATGGATGGAGTGGTTAATCACAGTATGCAAAGCATGATTAAATAAGTAACAGTTCCAAAGGAATGGATGAATTGAGTGATTGCTCCTCAGTATAGATGAAAAGGTAATATAGGTAGGTGTCTGTAGTCATTACTGGGGCATGGTATTACTTAGCAAACATGAGAAGGTGTATGGCAAAATTAAATTGAAAATACAGGACGTATTACATGATTAGTGATGAAAGTAAGAGGATGCCAGGATCAAGTGGGTATTATGAAACAGCTGCGTGACAGATCTGAGAGTCAAGTGAAAAGCTGTATATGCATTACACTGACCTAGAAAAGTCTTATGCCAACATAATGGACAGAGATGCTACATCAAAGGTACTGAAAATGAACTGGCAAGAAAATGACTGACTGGGTGCAAAAGTCAGTCCAAGAAAAGGGTGTCTCAAGTCTCCTAGGCTGTTTATTAGCTTTATGGATGGAAAGATGAACATATGGATTAGAGGAGTATGCAAAACTTTGTAGAATAAGAAGACGGATTGCGAAAGGAGTAAGGAAGGGGGTGAAGTTCGAAGACACAGAGATGATTGAAGATAGCAAAGAGAAACTGCGAGATGCGATATAGGGGTGGTGAGGATGCATGGTGTGGAGGTAATTTGAAGTGATGGGATATAACGTTTTATCACTACAATCAAAGTGCCAGTTAGAAAGTGCAGAAGGTAGAGTGACTTGTAAGAAGTACAAATTGGACTGATACAAGGGTGCATTGTTTCCAAAGCTGTTCCCCGGAAGCGTTGATGCAAAAATTAAGAAAGGACAAGTTATATGGATGCAAAGTTGTAAGATAAGGAGGTTATGAATGAAGCGTGGAGTGATTCATATCTGCTGATGATGCAATTATTTGGTGATGGTAAACTGAAGCTGCAGAGGCCCATGAAAAGATTTCAAAGGCTTTGATGATTGAAAGTAGAGAAAGTTCAAAATGAATACTAGCACTAATATGGTCACCAGATTTACTGGAAGTTTTTCAGTCAGCAAGGAAGAACAGAGGTGGTTGTTTCATAGAGTTATTTAAGATGATACTAGACTGAAGAATGAGGTGGATACCAGTGTAAGAGAAGCAAGGAAGGTAGCAGTATTTCTGCAGAAGGTTTGGATGGAAGGACAGAAGCCTAAATTCTTTTTGTCACGGTAACGGAGTGTGTACAGCAGAAAATGCTGGCCTATATTTTTTTCACAACATACACCTTTTTTCTCCCTTAGTGAAGGTGGCGTCAGATAGTATTATCATTCCTGTTTCAGCCTATTATTTATGTGATGAGCTTGCTAGCCCCACGCCATGCTCATAAATGTTCAGAGGGCTCATGTGTTGAAGGCATCTGATTTTTCTAAGTGGTCACCCATCCCAGCATGTGTGTGTGTGTGTGTGTGTGTGTGTGGATACATACAACTATACAGTGAACCCCGCGTATTCACAGGGATGTGTACCACAGCCCCTGCGAATAGCTAAAATCCGCAAATACTTAAAACCCCTCTAAAAACACTTAGAACTGCCCCTTCTGATAGTTTAAACACAAGGAAAAAACCTGTAAAAATGCTTATACCTGAGTATTTTAAAAAGTTTTATCACAAAAAGTGCATTTATTCATGAAAATTATATGGAAATACAGTAATTAGTGAACATTTCTCAGTGAATAATACAGTGAAAGGGCGAATTTTCCGCAAATAATGGGTAGATATGTTCCACAAAGAAACCCGCAAGTGCGTGAGTCCGCAAATCGTGAGAACGCGAATATGGGGGGTTTACTGTACATACATATATATCTGTATGTATGTATACTCACTATATAAAATGCATGAAAGTTCTTATTATAAATAGACTTATTCAATTAAGTAAGTAGCCTACTTTAACGTTCTTGTAGTAAATTTCAAACATAAGCAAAACTAAAATTAGAAAAAAAAATTAATTAAACTTTAACATCTGGTATGCAACTAGACAAGAGCTATGAAAAAATCTCCATAACTATAGAGAGTGTCACAGTTCTGACATCAAACAAGAAATATCAGCAATTGAATAAGAAAACTGAAGCACAGGTTAAAGATGTAGCACAAGAAATCCATAAACTGCAGTAAGAGATAGTCAAGTCCAAGTAATTGCATGGTAAGGTCGTAAATATGGACAGAATTCTTATGAGAAGTAAAATAGTCGCTGAAGACCAATGCTACCTCACTTCTCACTGACATAACCCAATGCTCTAGGCTTACACAGTACCCTATCGTATGATTAATGAGTTTTTTATTCAATACAAACAAATGAAAAATGAAATTTCAAAATACACATATGAAAAACCTTCCAGACAATCAACACGCAAAGACTGCATGTGAATAATGAAACAATTAGACCATACATATAATCTCTTAGCATATGCCAATTCTGAGTCAGGCTTGACCCACTCTTTCTTCACAGGAGGGACGAGCATCCACAATGACCCACCTCCACCAGAGACAGTGACTTCCGATGATCTCTCAGCATTACTGCCACCTTCGACAACAGAAGCAGAAGCAGGGATAACGTCAGGGGCAGTGACAATCATTATACTTTTCCTGTTAGTGGTAGCTGCAGCAAGTACAGGATGTTACTTCTGGAGGAAGAAGAAACGTTTACACACCAAAAGTAGTGCTAAAGATACACAAGAAGATGGTATAGATGGTGAAAACCAAGTTCTTGTGTCTGAAAATTCTCAAAATTTAAAGACACCGCCAGACCCGGATACTAAATGCCAAGAAGTACAGGAAGATATTGATAAGACAACACCAGACTCGAATTTACCTACTGAATGCCAAGAACTAAAGGAAGATACTGAGACCCATATCACCAAAGAAGAGACCAATGATACGTCTAAGGAAGACACAAACCCTGAATGTATTTCTGAGGGCTTGAACGAGAATCAAGAGCCACAAACTTCAAACAACACTGTCCAAGCAGTCAGTGATTCCCAACGGCAAGATCTTGAGAGCCAAATCTTACCAAAACAAACCCCTACACCAAAATTGGAAGGGAACTGTAAAAATAAATTTGTGGCCTCAATTCCCAAGGAAACGCCAGTGAGTACTGCACAAGTACTAGACCATACTATTGATACTCCTACATTAAAATTGGAAGAGAACTGTCAAAATAACTTTGTGAACTCAATTCCTGAGGAAATGCCAGTGAGTACTGCACAAGTACTAGACCATACTACTGATACTCATTTATTAAAATTGGAAGAGAAATGTCAAAATAACTTTGTGAGCTCAATTCCTGAGGAAACGCCAGTGAGTACTGAACAAACACAAGACTGTACTAGCGATGCTTTAGTTGATGATGTAACAGATGCTTTAGATTTATTAAAAATTTAGGATGAAGGTACAGAAGATAATCATAAAGCTGGAAAAGATCTAAGAAAAAATGTTGAAGGTTGTCTGGGGAACAGCCAAGATCCTCAACATGAGAGCACCTCCACAAATAGCGCAAACAATTCAGGGCAGTCTACAAAACGACCATCCAGAGAACACTGGCAGTGACTGTGGAGAGACGGCAGTCCATGAGGAGCCAATAACACGTACACTTATTAGAAATATGGGTGAAACTGAAGGTACAGTCCCAACTAGTTGACAAGTAATACAGAACACCACTAACACTCCAGATACAGAAGAGGCTTCTCCAGAAGAGGATTACGATGACTTGTAACATTTAGCAAGAGGAGAACAATTCTCAAGAATTCAACTGAGGAACCAAGAGACCAAAGTTCGGAATACAAGTTAGATCATTTGTAAATTACGATGTGATTCCATTACTTGACAAAAAAAATTCAAGGTATAATGGAGAACAGAATAACTTCAGTAACAAAAGAAAAGTTATTGTAAACTTGTAATTCTGCAAACTTAGCATGATCATAATAGCCATGACCAAGCTAAAATTCAACTGAAAGGAACAACGTTTTGCAAAACGGATATACAGGTTGTGCTACCTGAAGTTGAAACAACAAAATCCTCAATGGGAATTTACAACAAGACCAGAGTAAGAATGATGGAGCAGAGCACTGCAATGTTCTACTTCGTTAAAAAGCAGCGTTTGCAGAAAAATGTCTGAATAAGAGGACCAATGATTTGGGTCCTTCTACAGACAGCATAACATTAAAACAACATCATGTACACAATAACACCCACAGGATACAACGCCTATTACACAGAAAACTCTTGATGGGATTTCTGATTTTACTAAATACCAAGAACTAAAGGAGGATACCGAGACCTAAATAACTGATGAAAACACTAATGTTAAGTCAGAGGAAGACACAAACCTTGAATGTATTCCTGGGGGCTTGAACCGGATTAAGGTACCACCCTTGAAATTTTGTGGCAACGATATAAAATTGGAAATGTTCTTCTATAACTCTCTCGAGGAATTTCCTGTACAACCCTAACTACCTGCAGATGCATCAGAGTGATTTACAGTGTCTCAACTTTCTCTCATGAAAAATACTGACAGACATGATGACAACTGCTTTCCAAACGATTTATTTATAAAATCATGGGACGTTGCTGCCGTTACTTTGCTGTACATAATGACTTCATTTGTTGTAATCAACTTTATTTAATAAAAAAAAATTACCACAACTGCAGACATCAATGACACCTGTTATCAACTGTTTTTACAGATAAGAGCCGAATGTCTGAAATTATAATTGTCTTTCTTGAGGGAAGAACAACAGGAAAACTCAAGAATTTTACACTTTAAACATGAGGCTGAATGAGTATCCTACCGTGGAACTGTTCATCTCTTGTACTGCAAACATTTTTATGTCCTTTATGAAATCATAATTTTATTAGAACCAAAATGAAGAAAATTTCTCATACAAATCTAAGATGTAAGTGAACCTGCAGCTAAATGACAAGTTCAAAATATAAAGGATCATATCTCCCATTTCTGTGGAATTCAAGTTCTTCAACAGCTTCTCTTCCAGAGATGTTTGAGGCTAAAATTGAAGAACAAGACTTTTTTGAGCATTAGCTTAAGAGATTTCTTAAGGAATGATTACTCCAGCTAAAGGATATATTATTATTATCAATACTTATACTGAAGACTCATTCATAAAGAATACCCTAACTATAAAAGAAACACCACGCACAAAATTTATTCACTATTCAGACAGTGTCATTTACCTCAACAGAAACACTCAAAGGACAACCCATTACACTAAAATATTTAATACTAAGAGTTGTATCCTAATTTTGTATATCTTTCACAACATTTGCACTTTTTCCTAATGTGAATTCAGCTCTCGAGAATGCTGCATTTTGAAACATCATAACCCCAATAAGATTTCACATAATGGTCAGGATCATTATCCCAATACCAGGCCTGAAGTCCTATAGCGACCTTTCTGGAGATATCCTGTGTTTCCCAGAGTCAGACCCTTCAGCTAGCCACAAATATTACCAAGCAAGTTTCTTAACTGTTAAGAAATGTACTTTCCTCAGCAAAATTCTACACTCTACAAAGTTAACCTGCCCTTTTTGAACTCACACTCATGTAAATCGAACAGTCACTGCGGCTACTAAAAATACGAGAATACCTGGAGAGTGATTTGGTTCAACAACATATATATATATATATATATATATATATATATATATATATATATATATATATATATATATATATATTGTTACGTGTGAGGGTCTTGGTTGATCATGTATTATTCAATTTATGTAATTTTTACGGCCCTGCAAACCAAGATTACACGTAACCTGCCACTTGAAGCCAAAGTTAACCTCAAAGACAGACGTTAATTAGCCAAAGGTCGCCAGTTAAGGGTTATTAACCTTAACAAAGAATATTTGAGATGAATTTGATTTTAAACGCAACGGTTCTTCCAAACATTCGGACGCGAGGCATACGAAGCATCGAGATTCAACCTGATTTTGCTTACCTAAATCCTAGGTATTTTACTGGAATAACGGGGGTTGAAGCTAACAATATAATAATGAGGCTTAATCTAGACTTCGTAAACACATATACAGTAAGTGGGGATGAAGGAGAACCAAAGAAATGCGAAATACAGAAAAAGATAAAAGAATGGGCGAAGTTTTGAACAAAAGCGACTTTACCTTAGGGACGAACGCAGCGCACCACCACCGCCAGGGGTCTTCGCAATTGCTTCTTCACTTCACTAATAGGATAATAGACAAAGAAAAGGAGAAGAGGCCCCGTCGGATATGTGGTCTCTCCGAATGCTCCAGTCTCTCTGAAGTTCCCTGACCGGCCTAGGTCAAAAACAGTGTCCACGTTCTTGTTAAAAAACATTCGCCAAGAGACAGGTAGGAAGGAAAAAGGGACCTTAGGACCACCTATTCTTAAGGCTGATAGGAAATTTTCCTATAGGGTAAAAAGGCCTAACTTACCTATCCCGTTCTCCAACGGACGTTAAGGTTTGAACTGAAGACAGCACCTATATAGACAACGTCTTTTCCCGGTCTCAGTCAGGCTGATATTTTTACAATCAAAAGTTACGAGGGCGAACAGCTGTAATATTTGTAATATATATATATATATATATATATATATATATATATATATATATATATATATATATATATATATATATATATACTGTATATATATATATATACATACATATATATATATATATAAATTTATATATATACATATATATACAGTAGATATATATATAATATATACATATAATCTTCTTCTTCGTTTTAACGTGCTTTTATACATATATATATAAATATTATCATATATATAAAATATATATACTATATACATACATTCCATGTGGAATAAAAAAAATAAATTATAGTACCTAAGAAAAACCGATATAAAGCTTCAACCTCCGTAGGCCTAATTTATTTTTCCAAGAATAATTCTTAGGGCGATATGGGTCGAAACCTTGACGACTGCAATCACATACCTTCTACTACTACCATGAACCAGCGTAAAAACAACATTTCAACCTTTAAAATACATCAAGAAGTACACAGCAGACGTCAATTTGTGTGAACTTCACCGACACAAAATGGAATGGAATGGAATACAGAATTTAGGCCAAAGGCCAAGCGATGGCACCTGTGAGGTCATTCAGCGCTGAAAGAGAAACTGAAAGTTTAACAGGAGGAAAACCTCGCAGTTGCGCTATGAAACAACTGATAGCAGAGGCTGGAAAGTAAAAAGGAAGAGAGAGAGAGAGAGAGAGGGAAAGAGCATATGAACGGAGGTACAGTAAAAGGAATGAAAGGGTTTGCAGCTAGGGACCTAAGGAAGAGACGCTGCAAAGAACCTTAAGTAATGAATCGGGTCCAGGCACCGCACCCCCAACCAAAAACCCCCCTTCCCCCAGAGATAAGAAAACACCAAACGAGGCGGGGTATCGTAAATATGATTTTGAGGTATAAAAATGCCCAGAAGCTTTATCGGGGACCGATAAAAAAAGGACTCGCCTTATCTTCCCCCCCCCCTCCCCGGTAATACCCGGCGCGGTTCGAGTACATGCGATGTACCTTCAGTAGTCGCTTTTACCAACTGTGTACCACTGGACCAATTCCTCTTCACGATGACGAAGACGCGTATGGTGACGATGATGGTGGCGATGGCGGTCACCATACTGCTTTCTGGGGTTGTAGGAGGTCAAGAACCGACGGGTGAGTTGTAATTATAACAGTTGTTTGTTGTGAGGGATGAGGAAGGGGGGGGGGGAGGAGACGTCACTGGTATAATGACGGAATGGAATACGAAATTTAAGCCAAAGGCCAAGCGCTGGGACCTTTGAGGCCATTCATACCAGAAACGGAAACTGGCAATAGGAAGGTTTGAAAGGAGTAAGACCTCTCAGTTGGACTGTGAAACAATTATTAGAAAAGAGTGAAAGGTGAGATGAAAGAAAGAGCATATAAACGGAGGTATAGTAAAATGAACGAAAGGGGTTGCAGCTACAGGCCGAAGGAACGCCGCGAAGAACCTTATGCAACGCCTACAATGCACCGCATGACGTCCACCCTTCGGGTGTACTGAAAGGTTAGGCTACAAATGATCACTGTTCAATGGTCGGACATGTTTTCTGACTTGTTGAATCGATATAGCGGAACATAATTTCAGAATTCAAATTTTTGTAAACCTGTCAAAGACTCTTTGAAGCTAATGAATGATGTCGAAATAACATCACTGAGAACATCTGACTGGCAGGAAAAAAAAAAAACTTGGACCGCTGTAAACCAATTCTTGACTGTAAATAATGAACAATTGACTTTTGTAACACCTAATCCAGAGTGATTTTAAATATTATTATTATTATTATTATTATTATTATTATTATTATTATTATTATTATTATTATTACTTGGAAGATAAAACCCCTTTTCATATGGAAAACAAGCCTACAGGGACCACTGACATAAAATTCAAGCTTCCAGAGAATATGGTGTTCATTTGAAATGAGTTACAGAAGATGCGGCTGGAAAACAAATACAGAATTTGAGTGATAACTACAGCTGAATGATTTCATTATGCAGCCTAATTATATATATATATAATATATATATATATATATATATATATATATATATATGTGTGTGTAGAATCTACTGGTCACTTTTACCAGACACATATGTAATTCTAATAGCCACAATGCCCTTTTAACTTCTCGAATTCTTCGCGCATTTTTGGATGTGCTTGTAACTACGAAGCCGTACATCCAGACGCAAGATATTGAAGACTGATTGCCGGTCGCGGGACACGAACCCGCGTCGCCTTAACCACAAGGAGGTCACGTTGCCGACCTGACCCGGCGACCTGACCACGTGGTCAGGTCGGCAACGTGACCTCCTTGTGGTTAAGGCGACGCGGGTTCGTGTCCCGCGACCGGCAATCACAGTTTTCAATTTCTTGCGTCTGGATGTACGGCTTCGTAGTTATACACATCCAAAAAGCGCGAAGAATTGAGAAGTTAAGAGTGGGCATTGTGGCTATTAAAATTACATATATATATATATATATATATATATATATATATATATATATATATATATATATATATATATATATATATATATATATATACACAGTATATATAAAACAACACATATTAACATCATCATCATTTCATTCTAAGACGTTTTCTTGACAAGGTAAATTTTAAGCTCCAAACTATCACTCATACTGTGACAAAATGTTAGGAAGTGTAAAAAAACCAACTTCCAAACTTCTAAAATAGCATATGAAGAGGGGGGGAGGGAAATACTGATGATGAACTCACCCTGCACACGAAAGCTTTTGAAAATTAGAACTTCATAAGCATGGATGATGTACCTATAAAGAGAGAGAGAGAGAGAGAGAGAGAGAGAGAGAGAGACCCAACGATTATAAGCATGGATGATGTACCTATAAGAGAGAGAGAGAGAGAGAGAGAGAGAGAGAGAGAGAGAGAGAGACTCAACAACCATAAGCATGGATGATGTACCTATAAAAAGGAGAGAGAGAGAGAGAGAGAGAGAGAAGAGAGAGAGAGAGAGAGAGAGAGAGAGAGAGAGAGAGCATGGACAATGTACCTATAAAAAAAGAGAGAGAGAGAGAGAGAGAGAGAGAGAGAGAGAGAGAACGACTCATATCCTCTGTTGCAACGACAGTGTGACTTGCATTAGCTCAAGCAATCTGGCGTCGCAAAAGCTACGGTTATCGGCGTAGCTAAGGGTGTACACAGAAACAACACAATTTCCTTCATCTTTTATGCCTTCTTTGTTTCACGAAAAACAACATAACAATCTGTTTAAGCCGGTAAATTATTCCATCGTTGAGAAAACAACTTCCTTGAAAAAAAAATTTGGTAAGAGTAACACGATAACTTATCTTCTCACTTATCTTCTTATCGGTGGTTTTCATCTCTCGTTTGCTCTCACCACACCGACCACCAACGATATCTCACCCTAATCTTAAACAAATAATAATAATAATAATAATAATAATAATAATAATAATAATAATAATAATAATAATAATAATTTAATCTAACATTGTCCTTGCTCTAATTGAAGAACTGCCGTCTGCAAAAATATAAACAAGTTTATACATCTTCTGAATAATAATAATAATAATAATAATAATAATAATAATGATGATGATGATAATGATGATGATAATAATAATAATCTAATGCGACATTGTCCTTGCTCTAACGAACTGCAGAACTGCCGTCTGCAAAAATATAAACAAGTTCATACATCTTTTGAATAATAATAATAATAATAATAATAATAATAATAATAATAATAATAATTTAATGCAACATTGTCCTTGCTCTAACGAACTGCAGAACTGCCGTCTGCAAAAATATAAACAAGTTTATACATCTTCTGAATAATAATAATAATAATAATAATAATAATAATAATAATAATAATAATAATAATAATATATATAATAATAATTTAATGCAACATTGTCCTTGCTCTAACGAATTGCAGACCTGCCGTCTGCAAAAATATAAACAAGTTCATACATCCAAAAGCAAACTGCTAGACATCTTCCTTTCACAGGCTGTCAGATCCACACACTCAACGGCACGTCCTCTGGAGAATCCTGGACACCCTCCGTCGAGATCAAATCTCGGGTGACCTTGGCCTTGAAGAGCCCGGCAGGTGACCCCTGGCAGGAAATCGACGTGGAGTTCGAGTCCCAGACGGGAGCGAACGTTGGGACTCTGCAGCTCTTGCGGGAAGGAGGTTCAAGCGTGACCTTCACCCTCAGCAGTTGGCCGACGACTGTCCACAGCGACAGGCAGAAGACCGTCAGCCACAAATCTCAAGGGGCACTCAACAACCTCCTCCAGCTGCAGGACTGGGTGTACGTCAACGTGTCTGCTGGAGAAAGCGTGAGGGTCGCCCTCAAGGATTCCAGCGTCGTTTTCAAGAAGCTGAACGCACGAGCGTTCAAGAAGCTGTACGTCAGAGTGCCCGACGGACAGGACTTGCAGGTGGCGTTCAACTGCGGTAAAGGTAGGAGGGGCCTGCGGGTCTTTTAAGAGTAATTCAGATAATTCCAGTTTAGCCACAAATTTGATGGTTTATAACTCTTAAAAAAATCTCATCTTCAAACTCTGATAGGTATCGTATTCTGATTTCGTGGGATTTCACTCCATTTCTTTTCACTGAGTATTACAACCTTGACAAGCTAAGTCTAAATTAAGGGATCTGCCTTTTTCGGAGCCAGATATCTCAATTGGTCCAAAAAAAAAAATTGGCCCCAAAATCTATTACTAATTCTTCATAGGTGACATTTTTTTTCAATTATTTTTGTGCAAAAAAAAAACTAAATTCTTAAGAAACTATACACGCTACTAAACAAAGTACTCCACACTATCTCATTTCTTACAGTCCCAAAAACCACGTGAATAATAGAAGAACACATTAGAACGTTAGGAACCAAAGTCCCCTCCACTAGAGGTAGACCTTCTGTGCTTTGAAAAGTGTTATCGGAGGAGGAGGAGGAGGAAAAATAGTCACTGGGTCATGCTATGAAAATTTTCTTTTTACCCTAGTAAAAATCACTTATCTATAACAAGTACTTATCTCCATTTTTTAAAACGATGTTCGACATCCCGACCAGGACAAATAATGTGCAAGTGAAACTACTTTTATTTAAAGAGAAATGATACAAAATCATTCAACATGCGTCGTAAATGCAATGGCCCGATTGGCGCAGGCTACAGTGGCATAAACAAAGAAACAATCACACTACTGAATGATACTTCATTCGAAGAAAAACAAACAAAGGGAAATAAACAAACAAATGGAAATAAGACTTCAACGGCTGGGAGTAGATCCTCCAATACCAAGGTGACTGAAATTGGAATATAAAATTTTAGGTCGAAGGCCTAGCGTTGGGACCTATGAGGTCATTCAGCGCTGAGAATAATGTTGAAACAACTGTTAGGACAGGGTTGAGGAAAGGGAGAAAGAGAATACGAACGGAGGTATGATAAAATGGGTGAAAGGGGTTGCAGCTAGGGGCCAATTTTCATATTATTCATACATACATACATATGTATATATATTTCTATAATAGAATTTTTATTTTTCCCTATTTTTTATATTTCTCGTTTATGTCATTATCTAAATCTTCAATATTATTATTTTGCCCTAATTTTTCATGGGGGGGGGGGCACGTGCCCAGGTGCCACACCCCCCTGGATCCGCTAGTGCCCCTATGGGGATAACAAGTCATGTGGAGGCTAATGACAAGTACGAAAGATTGGTTTTAAACTTCATTCTTACTCAGATTCTCATTTCACCTGCTTTTCCCATTCCTGATGAAAACCAAAAACAGAATTGTAACCACTGGTCGTAACATCCAGTTTTCACTCCGTTCCTTCGCGTACGTCATTCCTCGAAAAAAGTTTTTAAACTGAGATTTCTGTTTATTTGTTGAGGAAAGAAATACGATGAACGGTGAGAAATTACCCTAAATATGACATAAAAATACTTCATTATATAAACGCTGCTGTTTTCAATGTCATTTACAGGTAACCAAATTATTCACAAGGCAACCACAGTAGAACCTATGAGGTCATTCAGCGCTCAAAGGGAAATTAAGAGTAGAAGGTTTGAAAGGTGTAACAGGAGGAAAACCTTGCAAGTTGCACTATGAATTAATTGTTAGGAGAGGGTTGAAAGTAAGATGGAAGGAGGAGAATATGAAAGGAGGTACGGTAAAAGGAATGAAAGGGGTTGCAGCTTGGGGCTGAAAGGACGCTGCGAAGAACCTTAAGTAGTACCTACTGTCCATGGCTGGAGGTGCACTGACGTCACTATCCCCCTACGGGAATGAAAACGAAGAGATAGTCAGCTTCATCTTCAAAACAATACGAACAAAATATGAACAGAATGGAATGGAATATACAGTTTAGGCCAAGGGCCAAGCACTGGGACCTATGAGGTCATTCAGCGCTGGAAAGGAAATTAAGAGCAGAAAGGTCTGAAAGGTGTAACAGGAGGAAAACTTCGCAGTTGCACCGAAATCATTTTTAGGAGAAGGCGGACAGCACGAAGAAAGACAGAGAATATGAACAGAGGTACAGTAAAAGGAATGAAAGAAGTTGTAGCTAGGGGCCGATGACACGCTGCAAAGAACCTTTAGTAAGCCCTACAGTGCATCTCACTGAAGGAAATAACCCCCTTCAAACGAATTTCTTAGAAGTGGTTGACTATCAAGTGTCACGGGGGTATGACAAAGAGAGAGAGAGAGAGAGAGAGAGAGAGAGAGAGAGAGAGAGAGAGAGAGAGAGAGAGAGAGAGAGTTCGTGAAAACAACTGAAAAGAGAGGGAGAGAGAAAGAGAGTCAGTAAGTTCGTGAACACAACTAAAATGAGATAGAATTCATGAACACAACGAGAGAGAGAGAGAGAGAGAGAGAGAGAGAGAGAGAGAGAGAGAGACTGTCAGTAGTATTGGGAAATACAGAAAGAGGAGATCACTTATTAGAAAAAGAAAATTAATTAACTAATTAATAAAAAAAAAATGTAAGTTATTAAAATCCAGGGAGAATTGTATTAGGGTAGTAATGCATTGCATCTTCGCTTGAACTTGGGAAGTTCCAAGCGAACGAAATCCCCAAGGAGGCCGTTTCACAGTCTAACGGTGTAAGGAATAAAGGGTCCCAGGAACTACTGATTATATGCAAAAAACAAACTAACATATAAAACTTCGTTAACAAACATTAATCATTTCACTAAGGACATTAACTTCATTAAAAGAGAAACACCACCTCATAAATGAGGACACATTTCCATTAAGAATAATGCCAGTGTTTTGTTTATTTGAAATCACCATTCACAGACAAGCAGTCAGTGCTTCAATCCCATTTGACTAACACTGATTTCCTGAAAAAATGTGATAAGGATGACAGATTGATATAATTGTAATATTGTGTGGGACCTTCTCTGGTGGATTCTGATCACGTCAACAGATAAACAGCTGATAGGGTGACGGGCGGTGTTGCCAAAGCTATGGCCAATGAATTTTCAGCGCTCGCGTGCTGTTCGGGTAAGATTTGCACAAACATACGACAGATAAAATATTAATGTCAACACGCTAGATAATTTCAGCGTAAATATACATGACTGAAAAACTTAATAAGGGTTAGAAGAGTGTATTTTACGATTATTATTCTTCATCATTCATACGCAATCTGAAAGATTACCGGGATATTCGTCATGGACTAACCTACATAGATAAGCAACGGAGAGCACTGTTGAATCTCTCTCTCTCTCTCTCTCTCTCTCTCTCTCCAAAGAATCAGCTGGGCGATCCTACTATCAAAAGGCAGTACTCGCATGCCACATAAAAGCTAAGGTGATTTACTGGGTTGTCATAACACTACGTCTACAACACAAAGAAGTATAATAAAATTACGACTGCTATTACGTACAAAAATAAAAAAAAAAATTTTAACCCTGATGACCAGAATTTCGAATGCTCCCAGCTATATAACGTTTAATTTAGACATCTCAACTATATTACATGCACAAAAATGGAGATATTTTTTAAATAATAATAATAATAATAATAATAATAATAATAAACGAACATTTCTAAGAGCATTCTAACTCATGAAATGTTGAAGACACCATTATGTTTCTTACGAAGGTAACTAGAAAATCCCAATGAACTTCTAAAAAAAAAAATGGCCGAAGAATCGAGTTTTCTGTACATCGCATAATCAAGACCACCGAAAATAGATCTTTCAGTGGTCTCGGTAAAATGCTGTATGAACCGCGGCACATGAAACTTTAACCGCTGCCCGGTGGTGGCCTACCCTCTATCGTTGCCAGAAGCACGATTATGGCTAACTTTAGCCTTAAATAAAATAAAAACTACTGAGGCCAGAGGGCTGCAATTTGGTATGTTTGATGATTGGAGGGTGGATGATCAACATACCAATTTGCAGCCCTCTAGCCTCAGTAATTTTTAAGATCTGAGGGCGGACAGAAAAAGTGCGGACAGAAAAAAGTGCGGACAGAATAATAATAATAATAATAATCTTTGGAAGCTTGAATTTCAAGTCAATGACACCTGTAGGGCTTGTTCCACGTGAATAGGGTTCATCTTCTGAATAATAATAATAATAATAATAATAATAATAATAATAATAATAATAATAATAATAATAATAATAATAATAATAATAATAAACAAACACTTGACAGAAACACCACGAAATGACAAGTCGAAACGAGCAGAGAAGCCCCATCCGAATATAAAAGGTTAAAAAATAAACAAATTAAAACTGTTCTGTTTTCACAGCAGCCCCTGCATTACCAAAGGATTCTAGAATGTCAGTCATGGTGCCCCTGGAACCCCGGACGGATGACGGTAGAACAAGTCCAATTATCATTGTAGGAGTGTTATTGCTGGTGGGGGTAATAGCAGTGGGAAACGTCCAGTGGCTGAGGAATAAGAGGAGAAGCAATAAGGATGACGCCAGTGCTGCGGCCAGACTAAATTAACATATAACTTTCAAGGCTACAGTCGAACCAGAAATTCCCCCAATGCTATGACCTAAGACATGATTAATGTGTTATCGTGCTTAATGTCAAACAGAAAGCATCACTGACACCTGGATCAGATAAGACTTATAATATCAACGCTAATGATATGATCAGTGTTTTACCAAGGGTACGATCAACCACCAAACTTCAGCAACAACAGACCAGAAATGATCAGTGTTTTACCAAGACTACGATCAACCACCAAACTTCAGCAACAACAGACCAGATATGATCAGTGTTTTACCAAGACTACGATCAACCACCAAACTTCAGCAACAACAGACCAGATATAATCAGTATTTTACCAAGGCTACGATCAACCACCAAACTTCAGCAACAACAGACCAGATATAATCAGTATTTTACCAAGGCTACGATCAACCACCAAACTTCAGCAACAACAGACCAGATATAATCAGTATTTTACCAAGGCTACGATCAACAGCCAAACTTCAGCAACAACAGACCAGAAATGATCAGTGTTTTACCAAGACTACGATCAACCACCAAACTTCAGCAACAACAGACCAGATATGATCAGTGTTTTACCAAGGATACGATCAACCACCAAACTTCAGCAACAACAGACCAGATATAATCAGTATTTTACCAAGGCTACGATCAACCACCGAACTTCAGCAACAACAGACCAGATATAATCAGTATTTTACCAAGGCTACGATCAACAGCCAAACTTCAGCAACAACAAACCAGAAATGATCAGTATGTTACCAAGGCTACGATCAACAACCAAACTTCAGCAACAACAGGACCGGAAATGATCAAGATGTCATATGTTCTACAATCAATCACAAGACATGACCGCACAGGATTAATATACTGCCAAGGCTTCGGTTAAACCCAAAACATCATCAATACGAAGACCAGACTAATTAACGTTATCATGACTACGGTCAAATACAAAACTTCATCAACGACACGGCCACTTATGTGTTCTGAAGACTTCGTTCAAAATCTTAAAGAGGACCTTTCATATTCCACACTCAAATCATATCTTAAGTGTCCAACAAATCCTTTTGTTTGAAAACCCTATCCGAAGCTGAGCAAACTTCCAAACAGGATTCTGCTTCACCTGGGGATTGTCTTCACACAAAACAATCAAAATGTACACCCAGGGAATAAATTAAAATCTGTACCGGGACCTCCAAAAATAGACACCACATGATTACAGAAAGGGATGAAACCTCACCTGCCTAAATAGAATATGAAAATCACTCTAAAACAAGGAGAGAGGATTTTTTTCAAACAAACGTCTTCCCTGCCTCATGTTTTAATAAAAAAAAATGACTAATGCTGGTTTCAGTATTCCAACTACTTTTCAAAACAATCAGTATTACTGTATAGCTTACAGGGATGAATATTTGGCTCAAATCAATTTTGGTGTGCATCTCAAATTTTCAATCAATCTACACAAGTATGCAAAAAGTTGAATAAACGTGTGTGTGTGTGTGTGTGTGTGTGTGTGTGTGTGTGTGTGTGTGTGTGTGAGAGAGAGAGAGAGAGAGAGAGAGAGAGAGAGAGAGAGAGAGAGAGAGAGAGAGAGAGAGAGAGAGAGAGACTGATTATGGCTACTAAAGCTGGCGTGACATCTACTTTTGTAGGTTATTGAGAGAGAGAGAGAGAGAGAGAGAGAGAGAGATTCCATCTACCTAATGAATCACGTTAATCAATCAGATCTCTAGATAACAAAGGTACTCAATCATGCTAAGATCACACCTTACTAAAATACGACTGCTAAATACACTAAATTCTCAATATCTATCTAAACAAGACTCTAAGGAGTGGTCTTTAAATAAAAAATAAAACAAAGATAAGCAAGGAGGAAATAACAAAAAAATGTGCTGTCTAACGGAAAGTAACATTCAGGGGACCCTCTCAACACTTTGTACAACCGACCCATTGGAAGTCGCCAGTCCAACTGGCAATTAAAACCCAACATCGATGATATATAGGGGACAAATGACCTTCTGACCAATCATAATTATCACGGTTTATCGATTAGCCTGCCCCAAATCTCTTGAGTTATATCATAGTGTTGAAAGAGTTGTGGAGATGGAGATTTTACTTTAAGGTATTCTGAGACTTGTGTACTCAAACATTTTTTATTTATTTACTTTGTGCATCTATGAACTTATTAAGTTTCAATATCATTTTGATATATAGGTTAATAGTTGAATTAATGTAACGTAAATATCCACTGTGTTCACATGCATATTAATACTGTGTGTAGAAACTATTTTTCTATCACATCTTACTAATCACACTTATAATTATACTTCTATTTTATAAGTGCTTTTTTATCAATGCAAATATTATCTTGTACTGTTTTCTGATAACCTAAAGATTCCATTAATCTATGTTTCAGTTTAAGAAGCTAAACTAAAACATCCGCTGTAATGTTGATTCCCTTCTTTACAAAATGAAAACGGTGACCATTATTCCATTTTAGCAGAAAACAAACTTTTGCCACTTTTATCATTCACCACATACATGAACAATAAGTTTCCCAGATACATAAACATGTAAAATTCCTCCCAGATATATACATACATATATATATATATATATATATATATATATATATATATATATATATATATATATATATATATATATATATATATATATATATATATATATATATATATATATATATATTGCAGGAATTTTTATATACCAAATATATATAAGTATGTGTATATGTGTATATTTATATGTATGTATACATACGCATGTATGTATAATACATACATACACATACCACATACATATATATAAAATATATGAGATAGATATATAAAAATTCCTGCAAAATAAAGTACCTCTCAGTAAGTATGAAAAGCATTCCTTCCACACATAACAATAAAACAAAATGTTCGTCAGATGTTAAAATAAAACAAATGCAACTTTCAACCCCGTGAACTAACGGCGTCGACTTTCTTCCAGCCCAACGCGTAGCACAGACTGCCGGAACGGTGGCTCCTGAGCCGGAGAAATCGAACACGAAGGTCACCATCGTGGCTCTCGTCCTGCTGGGCTTGTTAATCGGCGTCGCCATCTTCTGGTGCACCGGCAGGAAGAAGAGGAACGCCGAGGTCAAGAAGTTGGAAGAACAGGCGGAGGAGGAGGGCGAAGGAGAAGACCAGGCCCTGAGCAGAAGGTGTCAGGAGTGCGGAGACCCCATCGAGAACGAAGAGGCGGTTTCGGGGGCGGCGCCCTGCGAGGAAACGGAGGAAGAGTGGGAGATGATTACGAGGGGCGACAGCGACCGATGCCGGGAATGCGGTGACGTCATCGACGGAAACGAGAGGGAGCCCCGGGAGAAGGAAGGGGCTCCCTTGCCTGAGGAAGAGTGCGTCTGCTCCACCGAGGAAGTGGAGAAGTAAAAACTCAAAAAGTATTAACTGCTTCCATTGTCAACAGACAAGTTTGGCCTGAATTCAAGATCAACAAAGCCTAAGAAAACTTAGAGAATTGAAATTAAGTTCATCAAAAACATTTAAATGTAACTCCTGACTAAGAACTTAGAGGAAGCCTAAATTTTTTTTATAAAGAAAATAAACGAAAAGTGAGACAAAAAATTCTGACTTGTCAAAAAGTTTCAGAATCAAAATTAAGTTTACAAAAAACATTGAAGTGTAACTCGTGACTACAAACATATAGGAAAACTAACACTTTTTTAATAGAAACTAAACGAAAAGCGAAACAAAAAAGCTAATTATAAATTTAGAAAATAAAT
>NC_089779.1:16819832-16919832 GCF_040412425.1 Macrobrachium rosenbergii
GAATTCACTGACTTGCTTTCTCTCTTAAGCTACGTTGACAGCTTCTCTCTCTCTCTCTCTCTCTCTCTCTCTCTCTCTCTCTCTCTCTCTCTCTCTCTCTCTCTTTGTTGTGTTCACGAATTCACTGACTTGCTTTCTCTCTTTAGCTACGTTGAAAGCTTCTCTCTCTCTCTCTCTCTCTCTCTCTCTCTCTCTCTCTCTCTTTGTTGTGTTCATGAATTCCCTGACTTGCTTTCTCTCTTTAGCTACGTTGACAGCTTCTCTCTCTCTCTCTCTCTCTCTCTCCCTCTCTCTCTCTCTCTCTCTCTCTCTCTCTCTCTCTCTCTCTTTGTGGTGCTCACGAATTCCCTGACTTGCTTTCTCTCTTTAGCTACGTTGACAGCCTCTCTCTCCTTCTGTGATGTGACATTCTCTCGGTGAGACGTAATCGTTCATGGTCTGGATAATGTACCCGATAATACGCGTCTTACATACAATTAGCGAATGAAATATAGCTAAAAGTGTTCGTGAACTATCGGTGATTAGCTTAATATCAGATTAGAGTGATAAACCGTCTAATAAGTTGTTTACGAGTGAATTAATAAAATCTGAAAATCATGGAGGAGTCAACCAATAGTGGCAAAAGGTGGAGAAATCTTGCATGCATAGGAGATATTCAATATGATGAATTGGCAGGAAGGGAACTTGGTTTGCTGATCGTGGAGATGAATTGCAACATCGACCAAAAAGATGTGAAATCATTCACAGACATATTGAAAGGATACGATCCTTCAAACTGGAGCAAATCTGTAGAAAATATAATGAAAATAATAGAAGGGATACCAATGAAAGTTCAAGTTATCAAAAGACTTATAAAGAAAATCTACAAAATCAACACATTCCATCAAAGAAAATAAGTACGGTGGAATTAGTGAATATATTGATTGATGCAATAGGCAAACGGATGCCTAAAGCATGTAAACTATTTAGAGTGTGGTATAGCATTGTAAATCCACAAAACCTGATTAGGAAATGCTATGCTTGCCACGCACCGACACACCCTTCATGTGCTGAAGTTGAGCAAAATAGAAATAAGGACACAAAAATATTTTGCTCAACATGTCTAGTATGGATAGACAAGGTCATTAAATCAAGACTTAATGTACAGATTGTGGAGGATGGAGGATGAAGAAGAGGAAGAAGAGGAAAATAGAAAAGAAGAAAATAAGACTGAAGAGAGAGAAAAGATTAATGAAAACAAAGAACAGGATAATAGTATGGATGCAGAGAAACTCATAGATTCTACATATGAGGCAATACAGCAACATACTTATGAAGAAATAAATTATGACATGATAAATCAAAATAAAATCCCAAAGAGGTTGTACCCGGATCTCCATACTGATGGGAAAGAACAAAAAAAAAAAGAAAGACACAGTATGCACCCTTTGAAAAGAGGGAATTGCAGGTTTGGTGAAAGATGTTATTACAAACATCCCAAGATATGTCACAATTATGAGATCTATGGCAAATGTGCATATCTAGATGGCTATGAAGAGGAATGCAGCGATCTACATCCAAAATATGTAGAAAATGGAAAGAAGGAAATGGATGTAGGTTTAATAAGAAATGTAGGTATATGCATCCTGTAGCCATGAAAACCAAAATCAAAATCAAATACATATAAAAATCAAGGTAAAAATGAAACAAATAAAGAAAAGAACAAAGATCATGTGATGAAGGCAAAAACAAGCCAACAACACATTATGAAATGTCAGCACCACGATATGAGCCATCAGCACCTAGATATAGCACAAGGAACAAGCAGTGTATCTATGATGCTAAGGGATGGTGCAGATATGGAGATAAGTGCAGGTTTATGCACAAAGTGAATAAATATGAAGCTGGAAGAACAAATATAATGGAAAAGTTGGATTTTTTAATGTACGAATTTCTGGAAATGAAAAAGATCAACATATCAGAACAGGAAAGAGACATGGGAAAATCCTTATTATTACCCATATTAGATAATGGAGATAATATGCAAACCATCATAGTGATGAACGCGCAGAGGGTTTAGTTTCGAGTAACTCAAAAGAAAGATAGAGTTCTTAGAAGAACTAACCCAAAATGAAAAATAGAAATATTGAATATAAGTGAAACCTGGTATTCCCAAGAGACTGGTAATGATGACCAGATAAAGGGTTTCAAACTTATAGATCAGATAGAAAAATAGAAATCAAGGGGGAACCATGATATATGGGAGAGATGCCAATCAAGGAAAAATCTGTGAGAAATATAGTAACACAGAATGTGAATTAATAGCGGTAGAATTTGAATCTGAAAAATTAGTGAACATTGTAATATATAGACCCCTAATACTAAAGAGTTTGACATAATAATTGAAAAATTGGATGAAATATGTAGAAATCACAAGGACTGGACTATACTCCTAACCGGAGACTTTAATTTTCCTTTTGTAGAATGGAAAGAACGAATAGGAGACTGTGGTTGTATTTATACATATAAAAAAGAGAGCAATAGTAGTGCAGAAGATAAGAGGCAATTTGAAAAGCTATTAGAAATGCTACTAGTACATAACATTCAGCAAATAAATCACCTACCAACAAGAAAGGATAATATTTTAGATCTAGTATTTGTGAATGAGGTGAACTATGTTAAAGAAATAATAGCATATAACACGAGTATTTCGGACCATAATGTCATAGAACTAACAGTCCGTTCCAGAACATACGAAAACAGAGAAAAGCAAGAGACGAAAAAATGGGAAGGATATGGAAAATACAATTTCTGAATATAAATTGGTCAAAAATAAATGAAGAATTAAACAAAGAATGGGAAAATATATTTGTAAGTGATGATATACAGGTAAATACCGATATATTATATAAAATATTAGAGGAAATAGTGGAAAATATATACCGAAGAAAAAAGTAACCATCAGTCACGAATTCCAAGAGACAGAAGGATCTTGTTCAGAAAATTAGAAAGTGGAAAAAGCTCTTGCAAAAGAAAAGAATGCATGGAAAGTGATGGAACTAAAAAGTAAGATAGAAAATGCAGAACAAAAGATTATACAATCAAAAGAAAATGAAAAATGGAACCTAGAAGAAATGACACTACAAAATATCAAGCAAAACCTAAAATTTTTTATTCATATGCAAAAAGATGAATAAAATAAGAGTAGAAATAGGCCCTCTAAGAATTGAAGGGCGATTAACGAATGAAAAAGGAAATATGTAACATATTAGCAGAAAGATATAAGAGTGAATTTACACCTAGAATTGACAATGAAGATAATGATACAGAAATAAGAGATGAAAATACTGAATACTTATCAGATATAGATATTACAGAAGCCGATATTGTGCAGGCTATTAATGAAATTAAAATGGATCAGCAGCAGGACCAGATGGAGTACCTGCCATATTGTTAAAGAAAGTGGTTCATTCAATCGCAAAGCCGCTAGCAATATTATTAAGACAAAGTATAGATACAGGCAAGATTTATGATGAGCATAAATTAGCATATATTACTCCTACTTTCAAAAGTGGTTCAAGACGTGAGGCAAGTAATTATAGGCCTGTGAGTCTGACATCTCATATTATGAAAGTATATGAAAGGGTAATGAAAAAATATAATGAAACATTTAATGAAAAATAGATTGTTCAATATAGGACAACATGGTTTTGTACCCGGAAAAAGTACACAAACCCAACTGTTAGTCCACCATGAAAGCATATATAAAAATATGATAAATGAAAAAGATACAGATGTGGTTTACCTAGACTTTGCAAAAGCTTTTGACAAGGTAGATCATAATATATTAGCGAAAAAAAATTAGAAAACATAACATTGTTGACAAAGTAGGAAGATGGATAAAAGAATTTTTGCAAAATAGAAAACAGATAGTGATTGCAAACGATGAGAAATCGGATGAAGCTCACGGTAATATCCGGTGTACCACAGGGTACGGTGTTAGCTGCATTGCTGTTTGTGATTATGATTGCAGACATAGACAGTAATGTTAAGGACTCAGTAGTAAGAAGTTTCGCAGATGACACAAGAATAAGTAGAGAAATTGCTTGTGATGAAGATAGGAACTCGCTACAAAGAGACCTAAATAAAATATATAAATGGGCAGAGATAAATAGGATGGTATTTAACTCTGATAAATTTGAATCAATGAACTATGGTGATAAAGTAGGAATGCTATATGCATATAAAGGACCTAATAATGAGACAATCACAAACAAGGAAGCAGTTAAAGACCTTGGTGTGATGTTGAATAGGAATATGTTATGCAATGATCAAATAGCAATTCTATTGGCAAAATGCAAAGCAAAAATGGGAATGTTGTTCCGGCACTTCAAAACAAGAAAAGCTGAACACATGATTATGCTTTATAAAACGTACGTACGTAGTCCACTTGAATATTGCAATATAATATGGTACCCACACTACCAAAAGGATATTGCACAAATAGAGAGTGTACAAAGGTCATTTACAGCTAGAATAGAAGAAGTTAAGGACCTTGACTACTGGGAAAGACTACAATTCTTAAATTTATATAGTCTTAAAAAGGAGAAGAGAACGCTACATGGTAATCCAAGCATGGAAACAGATAGAAGGAATTACCGAAAACATCATGGAACTAAAATTATCAAAAGAGCAAGCAGAGGTAGATTAATAGTGCCAAAAACTATACCAGGAAAATTAAGGAAAGCACACAGGACATTAATCCACCACGCACCAGCATCGATAATGCAGCGTCTATTCAATGTGCTACCAGCTCATCTGAGGAACATAACAGGAGTGAGCGTAGATGTGTTTAAGAATAAGCTCGACAAATATCTAAGATGCATCCCAGACCATCCAAGACTGGAAGATGCAAAATATACCGGAAGATGCGTTAGCAACTCTCTGGTAGACATCAAAGGCGCCTCACACTGAGGGACCTGGGGCAACCCGAACGAATTGTAAGGTCTGTAAGGTAAGGTAAGGTAAGGTCTCTCTCTCTCTCTCTCTCTCTTTGTTGTGTTCACGAATTCCCTGACTTGCTTTCTCTCTTTAGCTACGTTGACAGCTTCTCTCTCTCTCTCTCTCTCTCTCTCTCTCTCTCTCTCTCTCTCTCTCTCTCTCTCTCTCTCTCTCTTTGTTGTGTTCACGAATTCCCTGACTTGCTTTCTCTCTTTAGCTACGTTGACAGCTTCTCTCTCTCTCTCTCTCTCTTCTCTCTCTCTCTCTCTCTCTCTCTTCTCTCTCTGACTGTTGCTTGCTTTCTCTCTTTAGCTACGTTGACAGCTTCTCTCTCTCTCTCTCTCTCTCTCTCTCTCTCTCTCTCTCTCTCTCTCTCTCTCTTTGTTGTGTTCACGAATTCCTGACTTGCTTTCTCTCTTTAGCTACGTTGACAGCTTCTCTCTCTCTCTCTCTCTCTCTCTCTCTCTCTCTCTCTCTCTCTCTCTCTCTCTCTCTCTCTCTCTCTGTTGTGTTCACGAATTCCCTGACTTGCTTTCTCTCTTTAGCTACGTTGACAGCTTCTCTCTCTCTCTCTCTCTCTCTCTCTCTCTCTCTCTCTCTCTCTCTCTCTCTCTCTCTCTCTTTGTTGTGTTCACATTTGAATTCACCTGACTTGCTCTCTCTCTCTACCTACGTTGACAGTTTCTCTCTTTCTCTCTCTTTGTTGTGTTCACGAATTCACTGACTTGCTTTCTCTCTTTAGCTACGTTGACAGCTTCTCTCTCTCTCTCTCTCTCTCTCTCTCTCTCTCTCTCTCTCTCTCTTTGTTGTGTTCTGAATTCACTGACTTGCTCTCTCTCTTTAGCTACGTTGACAGCTCTCTCTCTCTCTCTCTCTCTCTCTCTCTCTCTCTCTCTCTCTCTCTCTCTCTGTTGTGTTCACGAGTTCACTGACCTCCCCTCTCTCTTTAGCTATGTTGGCAGTTTCTCTCTCTCTCTCTCTCTCTCTCTCTCTCTCTCTCTCTCTCTCTTGAAAATGCTCTCCCCGTAATTTCAATAAAAGTTCCATACGAAAGGCTGAAAAGGGGGCTTTTCTTATTTCATTTTGGAACTGGAACTGGAATTCAAAATTTAAGCCAAAGGGCCCAGCACTGGGACCTACGAGGTCATTCAGCGCTGAAAGGGAAATTGAGAGTAATAATGATTTAAAGGTTTATAACAGGATGAAAACCCCAAAGCAGTTGCACTACGAAATAATATTGTTTGGAGAGAGTGGAAAGCAGGATGGAAGAAAGAGAATATGAACGGAGGAAGAGTAAAAGTAATGAAAAGGGATTTGCAGTTAGGGGCCGAAGGGACGCTGCAAAAGAACCTCAAGTAATGTTTATATATATATATATATATATATATATATATATATATATACATATATATATATATATATATATATATATATATGTGATATGTGTATGTATGTATGTATGTATGCATGCATATATATATATATATATATATATATATATATATATATATATATATATATATATATATATATATATATATAGTTAACTTTGATTTAAAGGTTAATAAAACTTAAAACTTTATGCAGCATAACTGCGTCTTCGGAAGGAACCGTTGTTAACTATTCGTTTTTCCCTGAAAATGATTGTAAACATCAGTATTCAATTTCGTTGTTCCGGTTCCTGAATGATTCACAAGCAGTGAATCTATGCGTTACTCTCAAGAGTAACTGAACTCCTTAATCAACTGGTTCCTGTGTGGCTTTTCTTATTTTTTTATTTTTTATTTATTTTTTTTTATTTATGTTCCCCAACGTGGGGTGAAGGAAACACGGTCACTTTCGTTGCGGTATTTCCTGAGGTATTAGATAAAATTTAGGTCAAAGGTCAAGCGCTCTCAAAGGGAAACTGACAGCAAGGTGGTTTGAAAGGTGTAACAGGAGGAAAAACCTCGCAGTTGCACTATGCGACAACTGTTAGAAAGGGTGGAAAGTCAGATGGGAGAAAGAATATGAAAGGAAGTACAGTAAAAGGAATGAAAGAGGTTGCAGCTAGGGGCCTGAGGGACACTGCAAAGACCCTTAGGCAGTGCCTACAGTGCACCACGTAAGGTGCACTGACGGCACTAACCCGCCTCCAGGGTTCCTGAGGTATGTTTCCATTCATTTTTGAAACTTTGGTTTTGTGCAACAATGATGTACTTCATGATTGACGGACGGGTTTCGTAGTAGCTTTTTTGGGTAGGGGAATGAATCTCTCTCTCTCTCTCTCTCTCTCTCTCTCTCTCTCTCTCTCTCTCTCTCTCTCACAGATAACTTTTGTCCAGGCTCATTTAATAAAAAAAAAAATAAGTTTTTAAGGAATGTTGAACTCGCTGCAGACTGCGGAAGTTTTTTTTTTATTCGAGAAATTAATGAAAAAAGGCCCCAAAATATGACTGGAGCGAACTTGCTCTCTCTCTCTCTCTCTCTCTCTCTCTCTCTCTCTCTCTCTCTCTCTCTCTCTCTCTCTCACCCGGCGCACGGTGCTGCTTTTGCCCGCTTGCAAGCACAGATTGCCGGCCATTCAGGTAAAATGAACCGCGAAGCAAGAAAGGACTGAATGGGGATTATGCCGCTTTCTCTCCCCGAGATGGCGGGCGACGCTTGGTTAACCCTTGATGAGGAAAGATATATAAAAAATAAGAGAGGTTGAAAAGGCTGGGGTCGGCACCCCCCGCTGCGGCCTGCCATAACCTTGGCTGTGAGGGGCCTCACTTCCTTTTAATAGAGATATTAATAAGTGCCGTGTCGTCGTCGTACTCCTCCTTCTCCTCCTCTTCTTCTTCTTCTTCTTTGCTTCCCGTTTCTCTCCTCCTCCTCTGCCTCTTCTTCTCCTTCTTCTTCTTCTTTTTCGCGTCCCGTTTCCCTCCTCCTCCTCTTCTCCTTCTTCTTATGCTTTGCTTCCCTCCTCCTCCTCCTCCTCCTCCTCCTCCTCCTCCTCCTCCTCCTCTTCTTCTTCTTCCTCTTCTTTGCTTCCCTCCTCCTCCTCCTCCTCCTCCTCTTATTCTTTTTCTCCTTCTTCTTCTTCTTTGCTTCCCTCCTCCTCCCCCTCTTCTTCTTCTTCTTCTTCTTCTTCTTTTCCCTTTTCTTTGACTCCTCTTGCAGCCCCGCGCTTTCAGGAGCTTGGAATAAATTTGTACCCAGGGCTGCATTTTACGGACCCTATTCACATGCACTCCTGGCCTTTGCGTGTAAACATAAACACGTCCATTTGAAATTTACTTAAACTGAATTGAAATGAATACAGAGTTTAGTCCAAAGGCCAAGCGCCGGGACCTATGAGGTCATTCAGCGCTGAAAGGGAAATTGAGAATAAGAAGGCTTTAAATGTGCAACAGGAGGAAAACCTCAAAACAGTTGCACTACGAATCAATTGTGAGGATACGGTGGACAGTAAGACGGAAGAAAGAGAATATGAATGGAGGTACAGTAAAGGAAATGAAAGGGGTTGCAGCTAGGGACCTAAAGGACGCTGCAAAGAACCTTAAGTAATGCCTACAGGGTACTGTAGATTGCGATTTCTACCACAAGCCGTGATGAGCTCTGAAGCCACTCCCTCTTCGACACTTGTCAGTGGTGGATCCGTAGTCACAAACGGTTGTGTATGTTCGTCAGTATAGTCTCTGTGGTAAATACATTACAATTTCTAACGCTATGTATCAGTCCTTCGTCAATGGCTTCAGTCGAAACTGGTCTGGAACTACAACCCGTGTTTTACTTACTTAAAATCCACGAGGGAAAGATAAACAACGGAGTGCTGCAAGGCCTTTCGACGTTAGTCCTTTACTGAGCAGACTGCTAAGTAAAGGACTAACGTCGAAAGGCCCTGCTGGACCTCGTTGTTTCTCTTTCCTTCGTGGATTTTGTCTTTATTCATATATTCATCACGTTCCATATTTTCGTGATTCAGTTATACATACATACATACATACATACTGTATTACTGAAAATATATAAAACAATATAGTGTATTATTTAAAATATATAAACAAGAGCACTGCACTTACCAACTGCTCAACGTCCAGGCGTCAACCCGTCAAACTTCGCCTGGGATGACAGGCGCGCATCCCTGGGGGAAAAAGATGTTAAAATTATTATACTGAACGCGTCAATCATCCGAGCAAATGCCGAGAAAAAAAAAAAAATTTACGAAATTGGTTCAACCTAGAATAATGAAAACTGAGCTTTCGTTCCACACTTACACACACACACTCTCTCTCTCTCTCTCTCTCTCTCTCTCTCTCTCTCTCTCTCTCTCTGTATTATTCGATTTCAAGAAACAGTTCCTCCAGAGAGAAACTGAAGTTCAGCTTAAGGGATCCCAAGAATGAGCGACGTTCAGAAAACGCCAATAAGAATAGAATGGAATGTATGATTCAGCCTAAGGCAACCGCTGGGACATATGAGGTCACTCAGCGCTGAAAGGTAAATTGCAACTAGGTCTGAAAGGTGTAGCAGGAGGAAAACCTCGCAGTTGCACTATGAAAAAATGGTTAGAAGAGGGTGGAAAGTCAGATGGAAGAGAATATGAACGGAGGTAGAGCAAAAGGAATGAGGGAGGTTGCAGCTAAGGGCCGAAGGGAGGTTGTAAAGAACTTTAAGTAATGGCTACTGTGCACCACGTGAGGTGCAATGATGGCACTACCCACTACGGGACAACCTCTCTGACTAGTACTTTTTGATGCAACTGCGGGATTTTGTCAACAGACTATAGTAAACCCATGAGGGTTCCAACGGGAAATCAGCCTGTAGAGAGAAACAAATTATGGGGAAAGGTGATAAATATATCGATGTGAGGGAATAGAAAATAAAACCGATGGACATTGTTTCCGTTGGTAATGGTACAGTAATACACTGTTCACTCTATTCCTCCACTTCTGTAAGAGCTTTCTTGCTCACTTATTTTATAATTATTTCATTTTTGTGTTTTATTTATAAAATACTGTGTTTTAATACTCAATAAAATACAATGATAAACTGAATAGCAGTTTACCTGGTCCCCGAGCACTGACCACGGCAATGAAAATGAACTTGGATTTTTTACATTCTCCCGAATGGCAATTCCAGAGTCATTACAGTTCATACGATGAACTGTCTTGTCCCTTCGCGTGCCAAACGCAGGCTGGTTCGGGGAAATGAATTCACTACTAATTACGTGGGGGGGGGAGGGAGACTGAATGAGTAATGACCGTATTCCAGAGAGCCACTTAAGCGCAAAATGACATCACGGGCAATATTCTAAATGGAGCCACAGCTTACTTTTTATTTTTTTTTACTTTGCGAGGCTAATTTCTCTTTCAAGTGAAGAGCGGCTGTGGTACGGACAATTCGTCCGTAATTTGACGAACTGGTGTAACGCCTTTTTCCCCTCATTCTGAGAAAATAGGCTTCAAAGATTTTGATCTTATTCAAAGCTAGAAATCAGCTCATCTTCGAGGACACTTGGTTGGAAAACGTGGGAACGCAGACAGATGAAATTTTGACGTTACAGAGTATAAAAAACTGAGGCACTTTCAAACTCAAAAACCTAAAAAAAAAAAAATAAATAAATAAACGAGATACGCCAGTTATCCAAAACAGGGACGAATTGCATAATATGCTATCGCCTAACACCAAGGAATGAGGGAAAATTGTGCGCATTAGAGAAAACGGAAACCTGTTTTCTTTCTCATTCGCAGACCGCGGGTGGATATTAGGTTGGGATAGACTGCGTGGTTTCATCTGTACCAGACACGAAGGGAAACTTTAAAATGAAAGGAATTGGGACTGTTCTCTCCACGTTAAACTGTAAACCAGCCTACATGAAAGCGACGATATTATACGAATCTCAGTAACCAATTCATTCTACTAGTTTTCTGGAAACTTACCCATACAACAAAGAACTAAGAACTGTTAAGACAATGTTTAAAGAAGTTGCACCATGCTATGCAATGCATGTGGTTGCAATCGCGCCATCAAACGTAGGACGAGAAAATATGCAATATTTTTCCTAAAGTTGAAAGTGCAAAATCTCAGCTGAATGTCACTCGTGTTATGAATGTATGTTAACCACCAAATGATTAAAAAAATTATAATACATGTCTTGACAATATTAAATGGAGCAGTAATACGCCCACACCCGGCCCAGGCCATACGCTAGGTGTAGTAGACTGATGCGCACACCACCTATGTACACCGTCATGGATCAAACTTTCGGTCAAAAATATATAACCGAAGTACAACGAAAGGCAAGAATCAAATATGAATCAGATAACTGGGAATATTTGTATATTAATAGCCTATATGTTCTCCAAACACTCAAGCATTCAGCCAGGCTGTTAAAGTTAAGTATACCTTAGTTTAACCAGACCACTGAGCTGATTAACAGCTCTCCTAGAGAGGGCTGGCCCGAAGGATTAGATTTATTTTACGTGGCTAAGAACCAACTGGTTACCTAGCAACTGGACCTACAGCTTCTTGTGGAATCCGGACCACATTATACCGAGAAATGATTTTCTATCACCCGAAATAAATTCCTCTAATTCTTCATTGGCCGGTCGGAGAATCGAACGCGGGACCATCAGCCAGGCCGTATTCCTGGCGAATGTGAACAATAAAAATTTTTGCTGACAGCACCGATTTTATCAATGTGCCGAGGACTGGCAAAACCGGTGATCGGGAACCTACCATACTCCAAAACAAACAAACAAGAACCACACAAATGAGGCTACATATCCTGAACTTGAAACCTTTTTCATGAATAACAGAACAAGACCAGTAGTGCTACAATGGCTGGTCATAGACTAATGAAACCAAGATGTATCTAAACCAAGACTGAAAAAAAAAATCACAGTAATGCCCCAAAAATTGAACGCCTTCGAAAACTTACGAATACGCGAGAAGAAATTGAAGGAAAAATTCATAAAAGATCAAAAGACACATCGAGACCTTGTTATTCCAGGCTAAATCAGGAACTACTGCTCATGGTGTGCGTGATTAGGCTTATGCCGCCTTGCACCTCTATGTCCACCTCTACCAGCACCACAGCCACCTCTGACCTTCTATCTAGTATTCTGTTTCCGACATCGTCTTCCCAATCCCTTATTTTGCACTGATATACATCACTCTTACCTTCACCCATTCTTCTAATATAACCCCATCGAGCGGCAAGCAGAATCACTCACAAGCACTGTAAACAATAAACTTTGTTTTTATTGTGTTCACTCTTTTGAACAGAACTTTTTTCGACAAGGAGCCAAAATCTCGACAAACAACAAAGAATACCCCTCCCCATCTCCCGAGTTAAACCAAAGAGATTGACAGGCAGGTAGATAGATTACAAAAAACTACGCGACTTAGAATTGGAAATTAGTACATTTTTTCAACAATTTTCACTGGCATCACTACTTCGCATGGCCAATTTTATCAGCTTTCATATAACCACTAATACACTATGCAATGCATTGCCAAACAAATGACAAAAAAAATAGGAACAATATTCTGATTCCCGTACACTGACTGCAAATCTATCATTTTTTCCAACTGTCCACATAAGTAATACATCAGTTATCCACGTTCGCAATAACAGAAAACGCATCTTTTCTTAGTTGTAACTTAAAAGAAAATGTATCAAATTGGACACTCTTACTTAAACGGCATATTCCCCGACAGGCTCATTCAGAGAACAGCAGCGAATTGTCGAATTCAAAATACTTACGTTTCCAACTACATATAATCAGAAAATGAATAAATGAACATTTTATATAAAACGGGCGATTCTAATGTCAATTTTATGAACCAAGGGACTTTAAAATGCAGTTAGTTTTCATCTTACCTTCTTCAAGTGAATAAATAGAATTGATTTATCATAAAATCTTCAAATTATTCACTAATGCTCTATTCATAATTATCTCCGATGCTCGATATCAATGATTTTTACACAAGTTAAACTAATTAACTTGATAAATACAAGAAAACACACGAGTGCTTTCAAAACGAATCCATTACAGCACTGGGTATTAATGCAATCGATAGTCTATTTGGAAACGCCCCCTACAATGCTTTGGAAATTTAAACATAGAATACAACACGGCAATAATTTACTGCCATCATTAATTAATTTAAAAACCAGTCCCTATATATTTTTCAAGATGCTAATGTCTTTATTACCTTCCATAAAAATTGGCTGGACCGTTCGTCAGAATTCAACATTTCCTTGCCTTTCTTACTTTCTTACTGCACGTTATTAACTGACAATTTCCTAACATATTTATTAACCTATAACATACATGAATAATGTGACATATTTTTAGATAATTTATATTTTTTCTAGGTATACAAACTTGACCATTTTCTGTATGGGAATCCTTCAGCGCGACGTGGAAAAGGTCGATGAACTTGGTAACAAGGTGATTAACTGCTACTATGGTTGGGGGAGACCCTTAACTCGCCTGCCGCCACCAAGAAATATCCCCTTTGTCCTCATGGACAATGACGAGTGGTTGAGTCTGGAGCTACAATAAATTTCTGGTTTGTATACCCAATAAAACCACAAATTACTTAAGAATTATCGCTTGTTCTACAGGAATACAAACCATTGCCTTTTTGGTAGGGGGACTTGCTTACAAGGTGGGTGGTCTTCTCTGTCGACAGACATTAGTTATAAACCCACTCAAAACTGTCGTGATCCTGGTTGCAAGAGTCAACAAGGAGAGCTGTGATCCCTGTTACCTCCTACTCTGTCCGGCATAGGAATATCAGGTAAGGGCCTGAGCGAGGGTTCAGAGCCTCACCTCTTCCAAGGAAAGTACTGAAGAACCGTGTGCTACCTCTGCAAAGGTTGCAAAAGTTGGGAGGCAGCTGTATCTTGGGTTCAGAATATAGCTCTACCACTGCTTTCCCTCCTCCTTGTTAAAAGGAAGAGCGGAGGGAGTCACATCTGAACTGCTGAAGCTCTAAGACTTGTCGCTCAATCAAGTATTCACCTACATCTACACCCAGCCCAGCACATACTTGAACCGAGCTTCTGCTCAACAGTGGGAGTAAGATGGAAGAATGGAGAGAAGTGAGCCATTCTATCATCCAACCCCAGCTTTATGCTCTATGTGTATCTTAGGCAAGATGCTTTTCTGTCTGAAAGGAGCTGAGTGCCTACACAAATACTCCACAGGGTGAAATCCCTTAGGAAGGATAAGGTAAAGGTGGTCTGATACTTCAGACACCATTATCACCCATGTTACCAAAATGTTTCTCCAAAATTCAAGGAAAGGTTCCATGCCCCTGACTTTGTGGGCTTCTGCCCATATTGTTGGACTGACTTGTAATCAAATGATACAACATAAAGCCAGAAAGAAAGATTTTCCTAACACCTACTTCTCCCGTTTGCCAGTACTAACAAGAAGTGTCAACACTTGTTATAAGAGGTTGGGGCCTAATTTGGTAGCATACACAGCTAAGCAAAGGGCATAGAAGCCTCTCACTGGGATCGGCCATAGAGAAAAAAACAAAGCTCATATCTCTTGTTAGACTGACAATTCCAGAGTTTTTGGTGACAAACCCAAAAATAAATGAACACTAGAGTAATTCTAACTCTCCAAATACCAGATGAGAAGACCGTAATACTTGCCAATATGCTTCCCTCCCAACAGCAAAAGCCCCAGAAAGGCAAGACTAACTGAAGCTCCTCTAGCATTGACAGCTCAGCCACAGCCAAAAAATCTATGCCCTTCAGTCTGCAGGTCTGGATCCTGGCAGCCAGCTTTTTACTAAGGTGACTGAGTGGGGACTGGTTCAACAAAATCAGATGAGGTCCATGATCCACTGAATGGAAGTTCCAATTGGAGAGACAGTCCTATGCATCCACTCAGAAGATGCTCCGTTTCTCCTGGATGAGACAGTGGCCCATAGAGAACCTCTGGGAGCTGCAAAGTGCCAACAGAACCTCTGGGAGACTGCAAAGTGCCAACACATTTGGTCACACAGTGGGACAGAGAGAGAAAAAGAGAGAGAGTTGGGGAATTACCAATCTGCTTACTGACGTAAGTCACTATGAACATGTTGCTCAACAAACAGTCTTGGAATCTTGCAGGTCTAGAAGAACGACTTGACTTTCCAAAATGTTCAAGTGCCGATGCTTACGCTCCCCCAAGCTGTGGTTAATGGCAAGCTGAGCAAGAGGTGGCATGGTTGCATGTGAACAGATCATCCAAGTGCTAGTGTATACTGAGAGGGGATCTGTCACAAGCAAACCCACACTGGTACGTGCACAATCCACAGATCTAGCACATGTCAAACAAGATAGCTGTGCTAGCTCAACCAGAAGTACTTCCAGGGATGTACAGAAGAGCCTATCCTCCAAGCAAGGAGGAGGAGGAGGTTCTTAGCCAAAGCTAAATGATCAAGAAACACTGTGAAAGAGGGATTTCAGTGATGGCACATCTCCACAGATGACAACTGCATACCTGGAACTTTACTAGAATCAATAGATGTAGTCAGAGGCAAGTGGGGTACCCTGATCAGAGCTCTGATAGGGAGAAAGATTGTCCCTGGAAACCTAGCGGTAGGCTACCTCACTATTCCTGGGTCCACTAGGCCCATGGGAGGTGGTACACACAGAAGGTAGGGGAAGAGGCACGGCAAGGTGGGAAGAAAAGAACAAGGAGGATTCAGGAATTTCAAAAGGGACTTCCCCAACTGCCCCGCATACTTCTGCCACTCTGAGGAGGACTAACCAACATACTCCTTACGGGGGAGACGCAAGCGCAAGACCTGCCCTTGCAAAAGGAATACATCTTTGTTCTTGTTTTTCCTCCATCGCCAATGAAAAACAAATAAATAAACAATAACAAATATACAATACACAAATACTCAGTTCAACAGACAATCTAGCCAAGAGCACAGCATGATGTCTTCACTAGACGAAACCCAAAGAAAGAGTGCTTGGTGGCGGCAGGTGAGTGAGGGGTCTTCCCCAATCGAACCCCCTTACCCACCAGGTAAACCACTTTGTTATAAAGTTCAACAACAGTTTCTTGGTCACACTGAAGGATACACCAACATAAAAGACAATAATTTCTACTCCCGTTGAAAAAAACTATAATTTGCACTATATGCGATTTCTGTTGGTGATATCCAATGAATCACATTTAATCATTCAAATTTCCAAAGCAAACAAGAACATCCTAAAAAGATTTAGATAAGCACTACGTAAAAAGTAGGGAGGATGCAGTGTCTTAGGTTAGGTTGGCAAATTCTGTACCGACACTTTTCAAGAAAGGCACTTTTAATCTCGCACTTTCTTCTCCTTATGAGTGCTAGTGATTAGCCTACCTTCTGAATGTATAGAACTTCAAAAGTTCAAGGAAAGATACAATGCATTACTATTCTCCTTGCAGTTTAATACAGTTTTATCTATTTATTAATTCATTTTTTTCTTGTTTAATAAGTGAGTTCTTTTCTTTTTGTATTTCCCTTTACCTCCTCTTACTTCTTCCTACTAAACATCATATTCTTTGGAAGCTTGAAACTCAAGTCAATGGCCCCAGTGTGTTTGTTCCATATGAATAGATTATCTTCTGAATAATAAATAATAATAATAATAATAATAATAATAATAATAATAATAATAATAATAATAATAATAATAATTCCTAATACTGATAGTATTATTTACCAAGTTTCCCACTAAAGTAACCCTACAGGCCCTAACTGTTAGATATGCCCTAGTCTATGCTAAAAGGAGACAAAAATAAGTGACTCGCTCAAACATTGGTAAAATAAGTGCAATAGGAATGGAATGGAATAAAACATTTAGGCCAAAGGCCAAGCACTGTGACCTATGAGGTCATTCTGAGCTGAAAAGGAAATTGAGAGTAAAAGGTTTAAAAGGCGTAACAAGAAGTAAACCTCGCAGTTGCATTACGAAATAATTGTTAGGAGAGAGCTGAGTGAAGTAAAATGGAAGAAAGAGAGAATGAATGGGGGTACAGTAAAAGGAATAAATGGGGTTCTAGCTAGGGGTCGAAGGGACGCTGAAAAGAACCTTCAGTAATGCCTACAGTGCACAGCATGAGGTTCACTGACAGCACTACCAAATGGGGTCAAAAATGCTTAAAATAAGAAATAGCCTTAGAAGTAAGAAAAATGTCTTATTCAAGCATTTGATGGGGTAATTCCAAGCCGGCTGTCCGCGGTGAGCTAGACTGTGGCAATTGACGTTTTTCTATGTTATTTTACTTGCTTTACAAGAATTTAAAGTAATATTTTGTCGGCCGGCTGTAACTAAGCTGTCATTGACCTTTGAAGACTACGCGACTTGAATTGCCTGACGCAGGGTAGGTCTAAGCCAGCATTCCGCGGCAAGCCCCCACCCTCCATAGCTAATCGGCAAAATTGTAACCAGTAAACACCCTAAAAATACCAACATAACGTACCCTAGAGGTGTTTACTGGTTGCAATTTTTGCCGTATTAGCTATGGAGGTGGGGGGGGGGCGGGCTTGCCGCGGAATGCCGGCTTAGACCTACTCTGCGTTAGGTAATTCAAGTCTTGTAGTCTTCAAAGGTCAATCACAGTTTAGTTACAACCGGGAGACGAAATATTACTTTAAATTCTTGTAAAGCAAGTAAAATAACATAAAAAAACGCCAATTGCCACAGTCTAGCTCACTGCGGACAGCCGGCTTAGAATTACCTTTGATGGGATATTAATTTATCATACAGGCCTATTCTGCGTGTTTCTATTAGACACAGGAAAAAATAACTCTTTAAATTACACTTGCCACAAAGCCTAGGCCTAGGCCTACGCTACCTAAGACCAGTGATTAGACAAAGGCAACAAAACACTTAGGCCTATACACTAAAACACGGGTACGCCATAGTAATTAAAAGTGTCACAGTATTACCACAGTAATACTAGCCTATGATACTAGGCATATAAGTAGGCCTAAGTTAAAGATAAGGTAAGGTGAATGGCTTGCATGGTCACTTGGGGGTACAACTTCGGCCTACGTCAAAGGGTCACATAGGCCTACAGTAGGTTATCATTATAGACTTGGGATAACATTTATGCCTATATAACCAGTTTATCTAATTCATTTGAAAGAAAACATCTCGTTTCCATGAACGGAATATTTTCTTCATTCTAAAACTACATAAAATAATGGTAAAGTTGGATACAACATCGCTAATCAAAAGTTGACAAGTAGGCCTAATACCTGATCTATATTTCCAGCAACTTACCACATAATCGATAGGCCTACGTAGATTCAGGTTAATTACCACGTTTGAGTAAATAAATAATACACTTATACGACGGAAATGCCTCATAAACACACAAAATTACGAAAAAAACGGTACATGAGGAAACAACATCCACTGACACATGACATTAGATGCAACTACTGACATACTTTATTGTGATTGAAAGCCTTCCAGTAATGAATACAGCAAGTTTTTCCACTATTTTTCCGCCATGTTTGTAAGAGATAATATTTCAGCAAGAGCGACGCAGTTTTCACATTATTTCCCATTCGTGACTGATATGCTGTTTGCTGTTTTTCATATCTTTTTTTATGAATTAGCTGCATTATTAGCATACCTGAAAGAAAGATTTTGCAATACTCCAAAATCTTTCGGACGCAGCCTTTACAGTCACATTATGTGACTTTCTCTGTAACGCATGAAGCTGTAAAGTCACCAATTCGGCGCCAGGATAGTGTTTCGGCGGCGCCATTAATTAAGTCTCCGCTGAGCTTGTTTTCTTTGGTGACTTCCCGTTTTCTTCAAGCTAAATTAGTCACGCCTAAAACGTGCCAGGTCACGCATTTTAATCATTTTTACTTTATGGTATTTATACGAATGTCACACATTGTGTATCACATGTTTCTTCATTCACAGGCATCAAGACTGTATCTATATTGTGTCTCTGTATGTTTCGTATTGTAATTCGTACTCGTTCACTGTATATTATTGTTTATTGTTTCGACCTCAGGTCACAGTCAATTCCATTGTCTCTCACGGCCCGGCGTCAGTCGGCCGCAATATAAGCCGCCTGGATCTGTAATAAATCAGCAGTAGTAACCTTTACCTGCTCGTTTCTTTGACACCTTACAGTGGTGACCTCGAGTATCCCCGGAGCCATTAGCGGACTCACACGGCGACTCAGTCTTGGCTCCAGGATTTCTCAAAAAACGCTCTTAGCGGCCTAAACACGGGCGCTGTAACCAGCGTTTGAGCGTGCTGACTCGTCGCGCATGCCCACCAGCGTCACTAGCGGAACCACACGGCGCACGAAAGTGCGTACTGACGCGAGTATCCTACTCCCAAGGGGTCAAAGGAGCGAGCATGGACGCGGATATCCTCCTTCATGCAGTTAAACGCGGACCCCGCGACTCGAGGTTTACCTACCTCCCATCGCAGCCGCGCCCGCCCCCGCATCGAGGCCCTCCCCGCAACTCCACACCAGCGCCCGAACACACGACGGCCGGGCAACACAATCGCGGGCCGCCCTCACCTAAAGCTGCCGCCGTTCGCAGGGCAACCCATCGAGGTGGCTGCGCAGGGTGGAGAGCCACTTCAGAATCGCGGACTCACGGACGAAATCCTACAGGCCGACACAGTGCTCAACGCCCTTCCGAGGACGTACAACAAACTCATCTCGGTACCAAACACTCACCCTCACATACAGCACCACAAAAAGTTCCTCCTCGAAGCTTGCTCCTGCCCATCGCCGAGCGGGCCGCCTGCTATCGACCTTGCCAATAACCCACGCCACGACCCGATCCAAGAGACGCTTGGGGCATGGTCGTAGATCTCCTGTCAACACCAGTCTCGGGTGGCATTTGAACAAGCGGCAGGAGATAAGCTTCAGACGGGAAATTTTCCTTCGCCAACTCCTCCCGGAAGTACGCAACCAGATCGCTCACCCCACACCATGCCTGTCGAGGACCTCATAGAGGCGGCACAACACCTCACAGACCGTCAAGGCTTCACAGCGGCTAAAACCGGCCACTCAGCCGGTCAGCTGGCCCAGCCTGAAGAGGACGTAGAGCAGCCCGTCAACGCCATCGCCAACAGACGTCCACCGAACCACAGTAGACGGTGGTCCCCGGCTTCTGTCGCTATCACAAGTGGTTCGGAAAGGACGCCGAAACTGCCTGCCGCCCTGCTCGTTCAACCGTTCAAAAACGGGGTGGCGGCGGCCAGCAGGACAGGCCGCCATGGCAGCCGAAGAACCCAGGGCCTCAAAACAGTAGGTTTTTTACGCCCGCGACACCGTCTCCGGCAGGATGATGCTGGTCGACACAGGAGCCTTCAAGTCGGTCTTCCCAGCATCCAGAGAGGACCGCAACCAGACACCAGACCTGGCCGCTTCCTGACGGCCGCCAACGGAACCCCATCCCTCCTACGGCACCAGGCTCCTGTCGATCTCCATCCTTGGCCAGAATTACTCCTGGGACTTCATCGTCGCGGGACGTAGGAACCCCACCCTGGGGGCCGATTTTCTGGCGCACTTCGGCCTGCTAGTCGACGTGGGGCGCGCGCCCTCGATACCGACTCCTGCCGGTCTCTCCCGTTAACGGCGGACCCAGACCCACCATCAGCGCCGTCGCCCCACCAGTACGCACACCTTCTGTCGGAGTTCCCGAGGTGTTTAAGCCCGAGCCGCCAAGTCCCGGGGCCCCAGCCAAGCACGGCATATACCACCATATAGTGACTAAAGGGCCCCGACACATGAAGTTCCGCAGGCTTCCCCCCTCAGCGCCTTCAGGAGGCGAAAAAAAGCATTCGCGGAGATGGAACGGATGGGCATCTGCAGGAAAGCCTCCAGTCCATGGGCCTCCCCCTCCACATGGTGCAGAAACCGGACGGCTCCTGGAGACCCTGCGGCGACTACAGACGGCTCAACATTGCAACGGAGCCCGACCACTACCCTCTGCCCAATATGCAAGACCCACGGCCTCCTTTCACGGGGCCAAAATATTCACTAAATTGGACCTTCTTAAATCTTATTTTCAGGTACCTGTTGCGCCAGAGGACATACCAAAGACAGCCATCATCACGCCCTTCGGGTCCTATGTGTTCGCCTTCTCCACCTTCGGGCTGAGGAACGCCGGGGCCACCTTCCAGCGGCTCATGGACAGCATCCTGGGGACCTAAAATTCTGCGTCTGCTACGTCGACGACATTCTCATATTTTCCAGGTCTCACAGCGAACACCAGAGGCACATCAAAGCAGTCCTCCAGCGCCTCCAAGAAAACGGCCTCGCTCGTCCGCTTTGACAAGTGTACATTCGGCGTCCAGAAAGCAGAGTTCCTGGGTCACGAGGTATCTCCGACAGGCGTCCGCCTCTTACATCGAAGGTGGCAGCCGTAGCAAAGTTCCCGACACCCACCTCCATCAAGGCCGTCCAGGAGTTCCTTGGGATGGTAAACTTCTACAGGCGCTTCATCCCCGGGATCGCGCACACCACGGCCCCCTGACGGAAGTCCTAAGAGGTCAACCAAGTCCCTGTCTTGGGACCCAGCCAGCAGCAGGCCTTTTCCCGGACGAAGGCCGCCCTCACCAAGGCAACCGCCTTGGCACACCAGGATCCCAAGGCTCCCCTCCAGCTGGACGACAGACGCCAGTAACGTTGCCTGCGGTGCTGTTCTGGAGCAAATTATCAACGGCGCCCCAGCCCATCGCCTTCTTCAGCAAGAAGTTCAATCCGCAGAGTCCCGATACAGCACCTTCGACAGGGAACTCTGCGCGATGTACCGCCGCAGTTCGCACTTCAAGTTCCTCCTGGAGGGGACGCCCTTCACAATCTTCACAGACCACCAGCCACTGGTTCACGCTTTCACGAAGCAAGGGGACGCATGGTCTTCCAGACAGCAGCGCCACCTCTCAGCCATAGCCGAATTTACCTGTTCCGTCAGGTACCTCCCGGCAAGAAAAATCCCGTAGCAGACGCCCTCTCCAGAGTCGAGTTGAACGCAGTGCAGCTTGGTGTAGATTACCAGGACCTTGCCAGAGAACAGGCCGCTGACCCAGAAACCCCAGCATACCGCACCGCCATCACATCCCTCAAGTGGCGGGACGTGACCTCGCCCCGGAGGTCCCAGCCTGCTCTGTGACATCAGCACAGGCCAGCCCCGCCCTTGGTTCCAGCCTCACGCCGCCGCCAGGTATTTGACATCATCCACGGCCTCTCACACCCTCCCGGCAGGACCACGGCCAAACTGCTTTCAAAAAAATTCGTCTGGCACGGGTGCAAAAGGACGCCACAGCCTGGGCAAAACAGTGCCTGCAGTGCCAGACCAGTAAAGTGGGTCGTCACACGCAGTCGGGGTAGGCGAGTTCCCACAACCAGGGCGCCGCTCGCCACATCCACATCGACGTCGTCGGGCCCTTCCCCATCAGGCGGATCCAGATACCTCTCACGGTGGTAGACCGTTCAACGAGGTGGCCCGAAGCCACGCCCATGCAAGAAGCCACCGCCAGCGGCGTGCGCCGAGGCCCTGCTCTCCAGTTGGGTTAGCCGCCGGCGCCCCGGACCACATCACAACCGACAGGGGCCCCGCTTTCCTCTCCGAAAGCTGTGGTCTGCCCTGGCTCAACTGCTGGGAACCACGCACCACACCACCACAGCATACAACCCAGCGGCCAACGGCCTGGTCGAACGGTTCCACAGGTCCCCAAAGTCATCCTCATGGCCGCTGCACCGCCGAGGACTGGAAACATCAGCTGCCGTGGGTCCTCCTCGGGTTGAGGACCGCCCCAGAGCCGACGGCACCCCATCCGCAGCTGAACAAACCTATGGGGAACCCTCGTGGTGCCGGAGAGCTCGTGACGGATGATCGCCACTCCCCATCTCTGCAGAGGCTCCGCGACGTGGCGGCAAGTTCGCCTTGCAGGCGCTCATACATCGACAGAGCAACCACCTTCATGCCGCCACAGCTGTCATCCGCCACCCACGCTTCGTCAGAGTCGACGCCGTCCGCCCACCACTAACTAAGCCCTACAGGGGACCCTTCCGCGTGCTGGAACGGAACAGCAAGGCGTTCCGGCTGGCACTTCCAGGCAGGAACGACTGGGTTTCCATAGACCAGCTAAAGCCTGCCTTCCTGTCGGAGAGTCCCGGCAGCGTCGCAGCACCCCTTCCGCCCAAACGCACTCCAGCACGCCCTCACCACCGCAGGCGCGGCCGCCCCAGGAAGGGACCGCCCAAACAGCAGCCTCACAGGCGGGAGGCCCCTCAGTTATCCTCAAGGAGCCGCGGCACCCTTCAGCCCCACCAGGTACAGGGATTAATCAGACGCGTCCCTCGTCTTGGGAGTATTTGTAAAGTCACCATTCGGCGCCAGGATAGTGTTTCGCGGCGCCATTAATTAAGTCTCCGCTGAGCTTGTTTTCTTTGGTGACTTCCCGTTTTCTTCAAGCTAAATTAGTCACGCCTAAAACGTGCCAGGTCACGCATTTTAATCATTTTTACTTTATGGTATTTATACGAATGTCACACATTGTGTATCACATGTTTCTTCATTCACAGGCATCAAGACTGTATCTATATTGTGTCTCTGTATGTTTCATGTATTGTAATTCGTACTCGTTCACTGTATATTATTGTTTATTGTTTCGACCTCAGGTCACAGTCAATTCCATTGTCTCTCACGGCCCGGCGTCAGTCGGCCGCAATATAAGCCGCCTGGATCTGTAATAAATCAGCAGTAGTAACCTTTACCTGCTCGTTTCTTTGACACCTTACAAAGCCAACTCAAATATTGTTTTGGCTGGTGTAATTGAGAAATAGCTTGCCTAGACTTTTATAAACTGTATCTCTTGTTTTACAACGAGAAGATAGGAGCAATATCTTTCTAAACGAAATTAACAGATGTTACTGTTAAACTGCTAAGGTTAATGTGTGTGATGGCTGCAGTTTTCATCAACGGAACGCTTGTAAGCATAGGTCTATAAAAGAGTCCACTGTTAGCTTTAGTGACACTATAATTCTGATTGACGCTAAATGCTGTATGCATAATGTTACAAATAAAACTTTTTTATTGAAGGGAATTATAATGAATTATATATAACAAGTCTGTCTATGTTAGAGTATTAATCTTTTGGTCAACTTTTGTAAAATTCAGTGAGTTGTCATCTGGGTGATCAAGTATACTCTGAAGTTTGACAATTTTGAAATCTCATTCATCATGTATGTCATTTTGCTCGGCAGTCCTTCACTAATGAATGAGCTCTACTAAAACATTTAGGACAGAGCCTTAAACTCAACCTCCTGGTGTTACCATTACTGATTTCTAAAAAATAAAAATAAATAAATAAATAAAAAAACAGTTCTTGTTATACTACCCATCGCTTTCACATCCTACCCAGCAAATATTTTTTCCTTTATCTGCTTGGTAGGTAGGACAGTTAACAGTGTTACTTTTATTTCTAACCGCCATACAGTTTAAATGATGTTCGCATGTTCTACCAATGGTTTGACCAAGTTCAACACAACCTATTTTGGATGACCCAGGCCTACTTGAAGGAAACCTATGAGACGGGAGGCCGAAGATGAGTGGAAGAGAATATGCAGGACGAACGTGAGTGTTGTGATGTTTCATAGACGCAGTTGGCATTGTATGTTGTTGGAGGCGATGATAATGAAATGATATCAGTTAAACCACATACTTCTTTGATGATGTCATCATCTCAGGAGGTGACTTATCTGTCCCTTAAGTATGGTGCCACTCATGTTCTGGAGATGGGAATGGTGCACTGTCCACGCTATTTTTCTGCATTTAACACAAAAGTGAATGAAGTTGCTTAATTATGAGCAGACATTATCGCCTGAAGAAAGATGCAGAACGCATTTAGGGACGGGTACTAAATTTACACCTGCAAATGCATGGTATCACAGCGGATACAATTGCACTTATAACTATGATTTCACCCCGACTCCGCTCTGCCAGCAATAAGTAGTGGATAATTTTAATCTTCCCTCCCAAAATGATTTGACGCATATGGACGTTTCTGTTCTATGTAGCTAAGAGTTAACATTTTGTTTTAATCTTTAAGCCAGTTGCTTCCACACAAAGCTGCATACGTTGTTCTTCTTTTCTTTAACGCTGTGTTCCTGGTTCTTCGGCTCAACCAACGGAGTTGCGAGCAAACTACACTGCTGGAGATAGGTGCAGTGCTTGTAAGTCAAACATGATTTTCTAGTGTTTTATTTACGCAATATTATTCTTTATTTTATCTGACTGTGATTTTATCTTAGCACTTCTTCATGACTGCATCAACAAACGAAGAATTCTGCGAGTCAGAAGATAATACATCCCCGATCATACCAATGACCTGGTGTTGAGCCTCATACCCCTGTACAATTCTATTATCAATTCTATATCTTAAATTCCTTTTCAAAGATTCAAAATCAATTTCAGGAAATATATATCATCCCTCAACACTTGCGGCACACACCGCAGATCCAAGTTACTTTTTTTGTAGGTTTTCACGCCATCAAGGCCGGGATATTTCTTATGGGGAATCATGTCAAGATTAGGGAACCCAACATCTCCAGTCAAGAACAGGGAATCCCATGAACCCCATGTAAAGAATAGCCAACCCTTTCCTGTCCGAACTCCAGTTCCACATGAGGGCCAGTACTAAACATGGCGAAACAGTGATTCATCTACAGTTTCGCCGTGATAGTACTAACCTCGGGGTGTATCAAATGTATTTCGCCTTGTTTAGTACTAGCCCCCGGGGGATCAAATGTCTGGTACCGAAGTGTTCATGTCTAGAACAGCGAACCCGATTATTCCCATGAAAAGAATAACGAACCCAATAATCTTCTTGTAAAGAATAGCGAACCCTTTTACGAGTGGGTTCGCTAATCTTGACATGATCCCTTCTGGGCGCATGTTTCATAAAGATGTCCACGATCCCACTCAAACACTGTCCTTCTCAATGGCAAGAGCAGGAAACAATCGTTTGTTTGTTTGTTTAAATTGCGAGAGAGCTTGGATAGGCTCTTAGGTCAAGAGCAGCCCATAACGCGAACACCCATCAAGACTGTATTCATAATCCAGGACTTAGTGGGTCCTGTCATAATCATATCGAGCTGTCCTCAATCACTTCAACAAGCACGTAACACATGAGCTCTTTTGACATCATAATTGATAATTCGCGGCTTTAAGAAAATAAACATTACTGCCATGTATTGCTCGTGGTTTTATTATTATTATTATTATTATTATTATTATTATTATTATTATTATTATTATTATTATTATTATTATTATTATTATTATTATTATTATTGTTATTATTATTATTATTATTATTATTACTAAAATATCTTCCTTATTCAGTTGCGGACTTGGGTCGTGCTAGAAGAATACTGTCATTTTATTGACGGCATTCAAAAGCACAGTCGTAATCATTATTATGCTGACACTTTCTAAACAGTACTCGTACAGCCTTCTGTTTTTTAATTATCGGTACAGTCTTTCAATACCGAGTTTCCTTTTTTATATACATATAATTTGCCTCCCTAGAGCCAATGAGCAGTCATGGTAGGACCGTTCAATAATTACGTAACACTTTTTTGGTAATTTTTGACCCTGCTCCCTTGCCACACCTCATAAGATAAGTCGAGACACTCTCTAGAAAGCTGTGTAATATCAGCTAATGCCGGCCAGCCGCCCCCCCCTAAATCAGCATTTTTCTCTTTTTTAATGCAATAATATATTGAAGTCTAGCCTGATACCTGGAAGTTATTACCTTTAGCTTTTTTTAATACTTTTATGTTACGATATTAAAGAATCACAGATGAACTTGAAATGAAAATGTTCTTTTATTCCATGTTTAGAAGAGGATTAATTCAATTTGTGATATTTTTCTTAAGTCATATTTATGCATAAAGTAGAGAATGTCGGAACTCGAAAAGGGATGAGTTTGTGATATTATTCGCTGTCGTATAATGCATATAGTAGAAAATGTTAAAGTACTGTACAAACAAGTTTTGAGTTTGTGATTAATTTTTACAAATAATTATGCAAAAAAAATTAAATACCATATTCTCAATATTTTACTAAAATATAATTAAAGTCTATTGTAGAATCTTTACTCTCTCTCTCTCTTTCGTCCTTCTACATTTACAGCTTTTCAAGATAAACAAAGGAAAAAATCCGAAAATGTTATGTAACTTACGGCTGCACCCCCTTCCCTACACTGTCACATTCATAACACTTCACAATACGTAATTTCTGAGCGCCCGGTACACCATACTTTATTATTGTTATATTGGTGAGTGGTGATTAGGTGCGCAGCCGCCCACTAAACCTGTAAGTATGTGACGCCACCAATGGTTTGCTTGTCTTACATATGTATTTTATAATATGTACCATAAATCCAGATCACCAATACACACATAGGGTCAAGGGGTCACCTAATGTGAATATGAGAAATCGGAGGAACCCCCTGTGACGTCACAAGTGGTTCGTCCTTGCCAAGACTTGCTTGGTAATGTCAGCACACCTGTATTACGTTAATCACATCATCAATTAACGCAATTTGATAGCAATAGCTTGGTGATAATGGTGAAAATGTTCATGGTGTACCTGTAGCTTAAAGGAGTTAATAAAAAAAGTTGAAAGGCTAACCCAAATTCTAATTAGACCTGGGCTATGGGTAGGTTAAACTAGTGATAGGTCAGGTGAAACATGTGTGGTTATTTATAAGTATTAGATCTCCATGGACTGTATGGAGCCCTATGTTCAAGAAGGGATTGGCTAAGGAAATCTATTTTAAAAGGAACCATACAAACCTAACGCACCCTACCTAACCTAATCTAGTAGGCTGTGTTACTTAGGCAGGGGGCTTTGGCCCCTCGTTGAAGGAAACTCCACTTTTTACCAAAAGTTCCCCTGTAACACTGCAATAGCAAAAATATAATCAGTTCTGAGGTTAATTACAGTTGACCAACAAAAGATAATGTTAAATTCATGATAATCAACCAAAATACCATAGATAAAGTCAGTTTCCTAGGTAATACCCGACGCAGAGCTAATACTTAGTCCTACCCATGTTTGGACCATTTTATATACCCCCCCACCTCCCCCTTCTCTCCCCTCCCCCGTCGTGCACGGACATGTTAAGGGCATAGTTCCCTGAGGTTAGGGTTAATTTAATGGGACATTTTATTTAACCTAATTTAATATGTTGGGTCCTTACCTGGCAAGGGGCACTTGGTCCTTTACGAAACTTAGGTCACTTTAAATTAAAATAGTGTTGTGACCTAACTTAGCTAAGGTTACTTATCATACTTGGGTTAGGTTAGATCTGATTTTGGTAATTTTTCGGAAGACTCCAGCCAGCCATTTCCAAAGGTGCCAGCTAGCCATTTTTGCATGAAAAACCATTTTGGATTTTTCATGCAGAAATGGCCAGGAAATGTTAAGGTAGTAAAAGAACCTAAAAATACCAACCTAACGTAAACTAGGGTGTTTACTGGTTACAATTTTGCCGTATTAGTTATGGAGGGGGTCTGGTATTGTCTTACCTTACAAGTCCTTATTTTTCTCTGCTATTAGGCATTTGCGAAGGTTATGTATTGAGAAGAAATTTTTTGTTTTGATGTGATTTACCCAAGAAAAATATAAATTATAAAGCGGGAGGTGGCTGGAGTCTAACGAAAAATAACCCTGATTTTTGTGAGCGAAGTAAGGTTTAGTTATTGGGGGTTTCAAAGTGACGTACACACTGGGTATGCAGACTAAAGGCCTGGGTAAAGCTGAAGACCATTTCCGTGCCCCTCTGGTTCATTAACTACTAGATTACTTTAAAATGGATGTCGTGTCTAGTACGATTCCCGTAAGGATGACTGTAAAAACATGACGAAAAGACAGAAAATAGGCTATGAACACAAAAGACATAAGTATAATGATATAATCAAAACAAACAAGAAGTGGTAAATATTGTGGTTGGTAACTGACAGGGACCAGGCCGCAGTTGTCTTCAGTTTTACCTAGGTTGCAACCCTATTAGTCCTATGTAGGTTAGTTTTGAGTTTCCCAATGTGGTCCCCCACAGTTGTAGGACATAAGAGAGGTTCAGTACCAAAAACTAGGCCACTTAATTTTCTACCAAAACGAAACGTCAGGAATAAAAAAAAAAAACTAAATCATTGGAAAATTATATATTGAACATAAGAATACCGTCATTGTTCTTTGAAATATTTTCTTTACATGAGCACCCTCTCGTCAACCATTTCACCTGATGAGTGGGAAGTTACAGGAGTTGTGACATCCCCCTGCTGCAAAGTAACCAGTAGTTCTCAACTCTAGTCAATTTTAGGGACTAACCTCCCACTTAGGTAGTAAGTATCCTATATAAATGGTGAAGGTTTATATTTCTGTAGGAACAAGTAAGATTTTAAAAGTGATTTGTATTCTTCCTAGGTATGTAATCCAAAGCCTTTTATATATACCACACAGTACTTTAAACCCACCCAATCCTCCTTGCTTAGTCCTTGCTGCTGAAAGATACTTCTAAATGAAAGGCTCGGTGTGTATACCTGGGAAAAGTACAGATTACTGTACTTTAGAAATTTATGTTTAGAAGTAGACTTTAGCTTTACTGTATTAAAAATGTGCATTATATTTCAGGGTGGTGGTAATCCATTGCTGTAATGTGTAAAAGATGGTGTTTCTTCAGTAAAGGAAGTGAATGAGAAATTCCCCAAAATGGCTGGGCATGGCATCCCGAGATTACCCAAATATTTAGCTGCTGCAGGAAATGCATCTAATTTTGCAAGTGAAGAGCAATTACAGAAAACCAAAACAGATACCAGTCTCCCATGTGAACAGCCTTCCCATCATCCCCCACAGGTTCCAAAGCAAATTCAAAGAAATATTATGGAACTGTTGAAATGTTACCCAGAGGGACTGGAAATTGAAAAATTTAATTTTGCTTATCTCAGGAGATTTGGGAGGCCTTTGATTGCATCGGAATATGGTTTTTTAGATGTGGTTGATCTTCTTGATGATTTGAAGGGAGACATTTTAAAGCTGCCTTACACAAATGGGCAGCAGCTGCTTTTGAAGGTGAACAAGGACATTGTAGGTGAACAGTGTGGTTCCCCACAGGCTCATGAGAAGGTTAAGTGTCCACGGGTTCCCAATGGAATAATTGAGGTGTTTAAGACTATTGTGAAGAAAAATGGAGGAGGCATCTCACTTGAAAATTTAAAATATGAATTTGAGACGATAACGCACAAACAACTAGACTTGGCATCATTGGGATTCTCATGTATATATGATCTTGTGGCCTCTCTTAGTGAGATTTTCAAAATTTGTAAAAGTGGAAGCCAGTTTATACTTAGTGATTCCAACATCAAGACTGTGTTTTTGAGTGATCCTACAGCATCCAACGTAGATTCACAGAAAATATCAAGAACTTTATCTAGCGAAACAAAAGATCGTCTGGCAAAGTTGTTGCGAGAGGAATTTCCTGCTGGGCTTACAATTAATGAAATAGTTGGTGCATACAAAGTAAGGGGCATTTCAGTTTTACTTTCTTATCTCTTAAAAATTAAGGTTACTTTTGTAATCTGTGAGAGTTCCAAGAAAAAAATTTTAATAATACAGTACGTGCTGACAAAATGAAAGCTATCATACAAAACCAAAACATTTTAGACCATCTCCTTATGTATTAGCATCTGGTAATGAGAGAGAGAGAGAGAGAGAGAGAGAGAGAGAGAGAGAGAGAGAGAGAGAGAGAGAGAGAGAGAGAGAGAGAGAGAGAGAGAGAGAGAGAGAGAGAGAGAGAGAGAGAGAGAGAGAGAGAGAGAGAGAGAGAGAGAGAGAGAGAGAGAGAGAGAGAGAGAGAGAGAGATTATTGTGTATTTTATATTCAGTATTTTTAATTATACATATTATACCTGGTAAGTAGGTAGAAATATTGCAGTTGGGTACATGTTTGTTAGACTAAAATGTATAGTACAGTGCTGTGTTGTATGCAGATTCAGTATTTCTCAGAAACTGAATGCTAAATAGAGTAATTTACTCTATGTTGTACGCTCTATGTCAGATTTTTTACTTATTTGGAGGAACAAACCCCCATTAGTACATTACCTTTAGATGCCACTGATTTAGTGATTGATGGGCTAATGATGAAAAAACACGTTATAAGAATGTATACATCATGTTTAATTCTTTTTTCTGTTTGGGAAAAAGAATCCTCTCCATATAAACATAACATTCCACTATTTGCAGGGGTTATTCGGAGCAGAACTTGATGATCTAAATCCTTTGTTGTATGGCTATAGGACTTTGCAAGCTCTGTTAAAAGATCACCATGATGTTGTGCTTTTAATATATGCCAATGATACAATTATGGTTCATGCAAGTCAGTTTCTGTGGACTGAAGAGGTAAGATTCTTTTATTTTCTCTGAAAATGTGAATTTGTAGCAAAGAATGTTTCTTTTTCTTAATTTTAGCTGTCCCTAGAAATGCAAACCATCACTTTTGTGCAGAAGTGTTTCCCAGCATGAGTAGGAAATGGTCGCTGAAGTTTGCTAACAAGGTGGTTAAATTGTGGAGAAAAAACATGAGCAACGCTGTTGCACTGGGCATGGCTGTTCTTGTCAGCCATTCTTGTCTTGGATAACAGTAGATGCACATAATTACTTTGCTTCTCTTAGAGGAAAGTGTTATCTGTTATGGGAAAAAAAATGAATGAAGAGCATAGTTCATAGGACATGAATAGTGCTTTCCTCAAGATTTTAAGTTTGGCAACTCATTGAATCGAGTTGGAGAGTTGCAGTTGAATCAAGTTGAATTCTACTGTGCTTTCCAAGGGACAAGTAAGCTGGTCATCCAAATTAAGTTTCTTGATTGGCCTAAATACATATGTTGGTAATTTTCTATAAGGAGAAGACAGTTTGCTAAAATTTCAGGAAATCTGGTAGTACCGTAGTTGATGTGTAAGTTTCTGTATAGTTGTCTCTGTGGTTTTTGATTACTAGATTGAATGTTTGAGTATTCCTATTTTATATCATTACAGGTGCCTTTAATTAGGGGGAAATATACTCCAACTCTTGCTTTGAAGAGGGTTAACATGTCCATTACTTAATGCCTTCCCTTTTACATTAAAAGAAATTTGTTATGTTGAATGATTGATATATATATTTTTTTTTTACAGCTGACGGAGTTAACACTATCACCAGTAAATGCTGTGAGTGCTGGATCTGTGTATAAAATTTTAGACCAAAGTGCTTTGCTTCCTATTGGGGAATGGATTGAGGTCATGGTGGCTGAAGTTTATTCCCCTGAGAAATTTTGGGTCGTAGTCAAAGGATCTGAAACATCTGGGGCACTTAATTGTTTGATGGGCAAACTCTTGTAAGTAATGATTGTGAGAGAGAGAGAGAGAGAGAGAGAGAGAGAGAATATTGTTTAAAAGTACATTTTATCAAGTACATTTTATCAAGTAAATGTTTGATAGTTGAAGATTTGTCTTGTAGTTTTTCTTTATAATGGAATACATTTCAGGATTAGTTGGTTATCAGTCTGCCTCCCTTTTGGAAAGCAGTTAGATATTTACAAACTATCTTAAAGTTTGTTCCTGTGGGAATAAAGACCATTGCCTTTTGTGTAGGAGTATCTTTCAGTGTGTGCTAGAACCAGTACAAAAAAAAAGGCATTCTCCAGGTGGTAAATGTTTCAGGTAGGGGGTGAGAGGGGACATAGCCTTTACTCACTCGCTGGCCATTGTACTCACTTTTCTTTCAGTTGCCATAGGGAACAGGCATGCTATATTTTGCTGCCCTGACTGCTGGTTGAAAACTTCGACTTTGGATGAGTATTCTCTCATTGCTATTCTCCTTTAGTTCAGTTACTCTTGGTGTTACTTCTCTCATTTTATTCTTAATGAGTGAAAACTTGATGTCGTCTTTGCTGAGAATTGACTTTGTGGGCAGTTATGTCTCTGATAATGACTTTACTTCCATAGTTATTTTTGTTCTAAGGGGCTTTCCTATTATTGATTTCTTGCTAAAACATTGTCTGGGATTTGCTAGGAACATAGCAGCTTCTAACAGACGGTGAATGCTGAAGTGGAAAAGTTTTCTGGTCGCGGTAGTCTTTCTTGGGGAGATTCCCCCTGTGAGTGTGACTTAATATGTGGATCCTAACTCAACCAGCACTGTAGTGCAAGGTGAGTATGGACAGGTGAAGGAAGGGTAGGATAGCTGTTAGCTCTCTTCATCTTCATCTTTGTCTTTTACTTCATTGTCTAATTCCACCTTGACCGTGCTCTCTTTCCCTGCCCAGGCAGGCATCAAGAAATGGAAAGTCTGGTCCTCACGCAAGAAGTCTTGAGAGGCTTCTTTCACACGCACACTCCATCAGGGGGTGGCAGGGCACATGGTCACCTGCAGTGGTCAGCTCCCCCCAGGCTGGGTCGACACTGCAGTGCACTGCAGTTCCTGTTTTTCATATGAAAAATAGGAGATGTTCACACAAACTATTTTTCATACCACAGCATTCCATAGCTCCAGCACTGCTGTTATTTCATCTTCTCCTCTTGCTTCCTTCACCTTATCTTTTCCTTGGAATGTTCTCTGCATTTGCAGTATGTGGTGGCTCTTCTCTTCCTGTAGAATCTAGAGCATTAAAATTCTTTTCGTACGTAAATTTGAATTCATTTCATCATGGGAAAGACACTCCAACAAGTTATTAACAATTTTGATGGCAGGGTCAATACACTCATACGTGTCTTACTCTGTTGACCTCTTTCACTGACACCCAGAGTTACTGGCATTATTTAAGGAAGCTGAAGTGTGAAATGAAACTTCCTCCTATGGCAATTCTACAAGCATTGTTTTTTTTTTTTTTCCACCCTACCAAAAATCATTTGTCTGCCTGGAGAAAGTGGAGCCTAGAAAGCAAATAGCATGTACACCAGGATCATGACTGGGATTTAGGGCTTGTATGGATCATTGTAAGCATAAAATGGTTATTATCAATCAGGATAATATATAATAAAAATAAGATTAAAATTCACAGTGACTGTATTTTCAGAGTACTAGTATTTCCCTTACTGTATCTGGAAAGGTGCACAGAGAGGTTTTGAGAACTTTTTTTGCCCTTTATTGTCTGTTTGGAAACATTAAAACATAACTTTCCAGTAAAATTGGGAAAATAAAAATGTCTTGTTTATTTGAAGGCAAATATAGTTTGCTGATGGTAAACTCTTGGGCAGCTTGCATTTGCACATGTTAATTTTTTTAAAGTGTCAGCAATTTTGGGACAAATAAGTGAAATATGAAAAGTGGACTGCAAAAGCCATAGTTTTGACAACCAGAATGTTAGCTCCAGTTTTTAGACACTGGTAGATCTTCGCTAATCTGTCTACCTGTGATTTCAAATTTCTTCAGCAACTGTAACTTAGAATTTCCCACGGCCACCACACATTTGTTAAGTTGATTGAGATTCATTATTGTGATGCTTATACTGTCATATGTAGTTAGTTTTTTCCACTTGTTCTGTGATTTGTGCTAATTTTGCTAGCTTAAAAAATCAAATAGCTTTTTCACTGCGGAGATATGTTGTCAGATAAGCATTTTTACACTTTTTTCGTATGCTGATACACCATAATGGTAGTAATGAGGGATCAATTTTTTCCAGTGAATTTTACAATAGTAAGGTAGGCGACCGATACATGGTTTCACCTGGCCTGATTACTATAGGAGCACCTGTAGTAGCTTATTTTGCTGAAGAGCAGTATTACTGTAGAGCACTTATTACATCAGTAGAAGATGTAAGGACTGTAAAGGTTAGTTAGTAAAATTTCCTCTTTTTGTGCATTGTACCGAATCTGATTTTATTGCAGTGGGGATGACAGTGAAGTCTGATTAAACTGTTAAGCAAAAGTACTTATAATGAAAATAATGATAATAATAGTAATAATGGTTTTGAGTGTCCTTCTGCCATATTGATTAACAATAATACCTATATTAGGATATCTTAGAAATGTGGTACTATACTAACAATATACTGTACAAAAATCTCTTTTCTGTTATTATTATTATTATTATTATTATTATTATTATTATTATTATTATTATTATTATTATTATTATTATTGTTATTATTGTTACTACTTTAATTAGACCACCAAGTCACATTTATATACTCTTGGGAATCACATAAATAAAAGACTGATTAAATTAGGGGTTACAGGAAAATATGTAATGAATATAGTTTGGGAACAGTTTTGGCCAAAATTTTCAAAGACCTGCCAAGGGACAGGAACCGGATGAATTTTTAAAGTTTTTGTTTGCATGATGATCCATATTTTAATTACCCCTGCATTTGTTTTACAGCTTTTCCTTGTAGATTATGGCATAGTGTACAGATGCGATTATTCACACCTTCGTCAGCTTCACCAGAATTTCTTCGCACTACCTGCTCAGGCAGTCAAGGTAAGATGAAAGGTTTTTTTTTTTCTTATGGGTTAGGAATATTTTTAGAATATATGCCATTGTGCACTGGCATTGTTTATGGTTTCTGAATTATGAAGAGAATTAATGAATAGATGGAAAGCCAAACTTTCACTTAAGTGTCCCATTGTAAGTGGTACCACCACCAAGGTTACGGGAGTACTAGGTCATAAAGAATTTATAAGACCAGGAGAGTGGAAAGTGCATGCTATTAATAAGTACAAATGAAAAAAGGATGCATTACTGTGTGAATGATTAAGATGAATAAAACTACCTGATTTGCTATGAAAATACTGGAGAAGGGCTTGGAGAAAAGACTGTGACAAATTGTCCTATCAAACAATGGTTGGTTTGATTTTATACTAAAGAAATCAACAGTGGAGGCATCCTTTACGATAAAGTAACTACTGAAGTACCATGCAAAGAAGATATACCACATATTTGTTGATAGTTAGAATTTTTTGGTAAAGTAACCGGACATGTAACTTGGTGAACATTACTAAAGTAGAGGGCACAGTATAAACTCATAAAACTAGTAATGTTAAGGTACCATTATACAAGAAGTAGAATACTGACTGTGACAAGTGTCAGTGGGGAGATTTGAGCCGACGGGAAGACAAGACAACTGAGCAAATGAAGATGAAGCACCTAGGTGGGGAATGGCAAGCTGGGTTGTAGTACAAGTAAGCAAACAAGCCTCTCCAGCTAATGGACTGAAGGCTTTTCACTGTAAAGAATTTTCTCTTAAAGCACATTTCAATGAAAGAAAATGTTTGATATATAATAGGATATAAAATGAACTCAAACTCTTTTCTTATCTAATATTATTAAATCAAACTTTTTTCTCATCTAATAATACCAAGCCTACTTTCCTATAGGACTAGTGAGACATGTCAAAGCATAAAACTGAAATGATTGAACTAAAACTTAAGCATATGTTGAACTAATTAATTACTTGAAAATTAAGAACAAAGTCAAATAACTTGAAATTTGAAAAACACCTCCCTTCAACCCAAGTGTCCATTGCTACTTGAGTCCTAGGTTTTGTAGTCTAGTTTAAACTACCTGCTAACACTCTATCTATCATTCATCATTCATATAGTAAAGACTATTGTTGATACCTTATGAATCTATATTCAGCACCCAGCCAGAATTAATAAAAGTGATGGTAGTAATGTTAGTGGTACAGAATGACAGCCATCAAATAGCACTGACAGTAATTAGCCATAGTTTCTTTGAGTTGTTTACAAGACCCATATTTTTTGCTTTCCTTTCTTAGGCAGCATTAGATGACATTGTTCCTCCATATGGAAAGGGGATATGGCCCAAGCAAACATCACAGAGATTCTTGAATATTGTTCAAAACAAAGATCTGGTTGCTAAGGTTACCAAGTTAAAGGTTAGTCACTTAACACATTGTTTTGGCAGCAAATTTTTTAGTTTGAGGAAGTGAAGTATGACTCCTGTGCATTTTATACTATCATCTTTTAGACACTACAGTACATTAATAAAGGATTTTTTTTCTGTACTAATTACTCTTATCATACTGTATTTTGATAGAAAGTATTTGTTGATGTGGAGGTAAGCCCAAAAGTGAGATTGACACGGTAGTGTGTGATGTTGTGGAAGGAAATACCCTTTGAAATTAAAATTACTGTTGTCTGCTTTTCTTTCTTTAACCTTTGAACTTTTTCTTTTTCAGGAAAATGCTTATATGGAGTTATGGGATACTAGTGGAGGGGCTGATATAAATATAGCTCATGCTCTGATTGTTGAGGGATTAGCATTTTCTGACAGCCCATTAGATTGTGGGAACATGCCTTACAAAAAATCAGCCTCTGATCAAGGTGGAGAATGTACAGGTAGTAACCTGAAGCTGCTGAAACCAAATGCAACACGAGAGACGGTGCACTCTCCTAAAATTAAGCTCAGTGTGGATCCTCTGGTAGAATCAATTAATTGCATGACCTCCATTCCATCAGAGAATAATTTAAATGGGGATGGTATTAGAAGAAATTCAATCTTTGATACCTTCTCCACACTTGATCATGTCATTCTAAGTGAAACAAACTGTAGCCAGAAAGAGGTAAGATTTCATAAGCTGGCAGGGGAAGAGTTGACATCCTGCAGTAACTTGTGTAGCTTCACTCAGTCAGATTTGGTATTTAGTGATCCACTGACGAGGAAGAAAAGCTTTGAGAGAGAACATGAAATTCAGCAGCATCATCAGCTTAGTTTAATTCCCAATAACATCCAACAAAATGAAACTGTTGTATCACAAAATCTACCTTCCAGTCGTGTCAAGAGTAATGGGGATCAAGGTGAAGAATACACATCCCATGATCAAATGGATTTGCAGACTCCTCTAGTTAGTCATGAATGGAGAAATTTACCCGAGTGCACTTCATTTTCTCCCTGCAGAAGTGAAGAGAAATTAATGAGAATTACTCCACAAAGTAGCTTAGAATCAGCCCCTGCAAATACATGTAAATTGCCCCACCCTTCTCAGTTCCACACCTTAAAATATGTTCCACCTCCCCCAGGCTTTGAAGATGTATTTAGGTTCTTGCCAGTTCCTACACATACAGTAACTGCATGTCCCCCAAAGTTGTCAACTTCTGTGCAAGACTTTGGAGATCATGACAGGTAAGCTGTTAAGTTTCTTTCATGTGAATGTGTGTTGAATTTTTACTGCAAGCGTGCTGTTACTTGCGTGAAAGTGTTCTTATTGCAACAGAAAGCTTGAATGCCTCTGCAGTATTTGAATGCATCTGTGCCTCAACCCAATCATTTACTTTTAGAAATCCTACAATTTAGTTGGCTTGGTGCTGAACAGGAGTCTGGACCTTATCTCATGGTGAAATTAAGTCAGATTATAATTAGCTTCAGTGGTAGAGTGGTTGCTTTGTGGCTTTTTTCCAGATTGATTTTGTTATTTTCATATAAACATCATTATCAGTAGCTCATTTGTCAGATTTTTCTCTTGATAGAGATATATATGAAATAAGTCTTTTCATCCTTTTCTTTCTTGCCTGATTTTTGTCTGAATTCCTATTTGGTCTAGGTCTTCGATGCTAAATTTCTGTGACTTTATAGGGCCTCCCCATTGGTTTTTGTCCCACTATTTCTGACTTGACTGTAACTCATCCCTTCTCTTCATATGCATAAACTGTCTCAATCTTTTGAGATCTTGGACAATTGTCCAGCTGATGGACAACACTTCTTTGCTGCTCTTTGTACGGCTTTGTGGCCATGAATATTATCATTCTGTAGTCACTTTTTCAGAATCTAATCCTTTCTTCATCAGTTCCTCTTTCTCAACTGCATATTGTAGTACAGGCCTTATGCATATTATAAATTTTTGCTGTTTACAGGTGCAATCACTTCATTTATCTGTTGTCCAGTAATCTCTTTCACTTCATCCAGTATGTCTCCAAGGTAACAGAAATGTAAAAGCTGCCTTTTTATGACAACAGTGTTCCACTTCTCTCTCCTCCCTGTTTTATTTTAATGGACATTTTTGAAGTACGGTAGGCATGCCTTATACATGAATTTTGCGTATATAATTCAATAATATGTGAATGGAGCAGCTGATGGTGGTTATTACCATTGATAATATCTGTAATATAATGTAAAGTATAGTTTATGATAATGAACTTTATGGTAAAGAAGTTCTTTATATGTGATTAGTAAGGATAAATATTTGAAATAATCCCAGCAGAAAGAGATACAAATGATTTTGTCACAATAAATGAACGTTACCTTGTAGTATACAGTATTTGATGTTCATTATTTGTGTAATAATGTGTATTTAAAAAATTTGCATGTGTGTCTACATTAAAAATGTGAATTATTTGGAGTTCTTTATAAGAGGTGAAATTTTGCACATGCTCTGAGCCTCGAACTAGTTTCTCATGTGTAATGCATTCAAGTTGTGTGTACAGTATTGTCATAACAGTATTTTGGTGTAAGGTCATTTAGCATCTCTTAAGAAGGATTGCTAACTAGGTACAGCACACAGACAGTTTAGGAAAAAAATTCAAAATAAATATCAAAGTCTCTTCTGCTAAATTGTTGCCCTGAGTATTCTTTTACATTTGTTGTGCCAGTTAGTGTTGAATTAGCTTCATTTATCAAGATCCCTCTCTTATTTTACCTACTGATTAAGACTGGAAAGTCACAGGAAATTGAGTGCTGGTTTGTTGCAATAGACAAAGAATGTGTGAGTTGCTGTCTTGGGTAACAGCCCAAACTCATAGTTCTCTGCTTGCCTTGTAATGTAAGTGGTGTGTTAGCTGTGTTTCTATTATAGAACCCTTGTTGAGTTACCAGTCAATCTGTTCTTATGTTGACTGAAGAATCTGTCAAAAGGTCAGTTTGCATGAGGATTAGATATTTCACTTTACAAAAATTTAATATAGAGGACACATGACTACAGTGAGAAGAATGATATAGTATTGACTTTGATTTTGAGTTTTTGTATTTTTAATTTTGCAGCCATCAAAGAGAAGGGACTGTGCACCAGGGATTTCATAGTGTGGAGTTAGTAAAGTTATCCGACTCTTGCAACATCCACATATTGAGGATGTTTGATACTCCATATATGTTAGCAGCTGATATATTAAAAATGTTGACAAACATAGAAAATCTCGAGACTGCTCTTGATGAGAAAGGCTGGAAATTTCCCAGTATTTCCATTGGAAAATTCACTGACAAAGATCTGTATCTTCAGCTGTTCAAGTGAGTAAAAGTATTTTGTTTGAAACCAAATTTTTTAAAGCCATTATGTTGTCACAGATTTATTCCTAAGTCCCCTTTCAAAAAGAAAGCAAGTCTGCTGGATGAGTACTACACAAGGATTGGAAGATCCAGGGCCTCTAAAAGTTAGCAGTTTTATTTTTCATGTCTGATCCACAGGCTACTTTAAATTAGTGGTGCTGGAAGGTGGGAACTTACATTATAATAATGTATTTTGTTCATGCAACTTACCTGGCAGATATATATATAGCTGTATTCTCCGAAGTCCGACAGAATTCCAAAACTCATGGCACACGCAGTGGGGCCAGGTGGTTAATACCCATTCCGCCGCTGGGAGGCGGGTATCAGGAACCATTCCCATTTTCTATTCAGATTTTTCTGTCGCCGGTACTGTCAACAACTGTTTTCAGTACCTCCCGTCTTTGGATTTCGTAAACTCGTTATTTTCCACTTAAGTATTCTATTTGACTTTTGGTTTTGTCTTTGGATTGTGGATTGGCATACGCTTTTGTGGAATTTGCTTTGATTGCTCTTTGGATGATGTCTGGATCTAGTTATGCTAGCTTCAGAGTATGTTGTGTGAATGAGTTTAAGGTGAGGCTACCGAAAGTTTCGGTAGATCCTCACTTTACATGCATGAGGTGTAGGGGGCAGGTTTGCTTGATAAATGATCGCTTACTTTGCCTCCCACCCTGCTAATTTATTAGTTCAGGATTTCATTCTCGCACTAATAGTGCTCCTTTTTGCATCTGGAAGATGGCTAACAAATATTATCTATTGCGAAGTGCATAGATTGAGCGAGTCAGCGATAATAAAGAAGAAACAATAGTAACGCTGGGTCAGTCAAAGTGCACGTCGTGAAAACGGACTCGTAAGGCGGACGCTGAAGAGGATATGTCCAATAAAGTTTTCGTAACTATGTTGTTACAACAAAATCAAACACTTATGGAGTTATTAAAGGAATGTAAGGTTTGTTTTTGGAGATAGTCTACCGAGAGCAGCGGGACTAGAGTGACGTCACGTAGGCAAATGGTTGCCTCCTAGTAAAAAGTAAACAAACGCTTTCGCGAGTTCAAAGTAGCACGGTAAACGTTAAAGATGCCATAATTTACTCAGGTCGGTATCAAACATTAGTTTTAGTCAGGGTGAGGAGATAACCTACCATAATTTTAGTTAAAACGACGAGAATAGGTTTTATCTCGCCGAGACTGATTTAAATCTACCTGCCTAACGTAGGCGAGCCAAATTCTAGTACTCGTAGGCTAAGCGGGAGTTGAGACTTCCCAAGTAGGTAGCCTATTTCACAATATATTGACTGGGGGGCCTTTCTGTCAAGCATGCTTCGTCTCCCAGTCGTGTTCACCGCTCGCTGGATCGCCATCGTGACGCTCTGCTGCAGCGTGACGCTCCGCAAGCAGCTATCCTGGACGCTTCAGTAGCTGCTCGTCAGGACGCTCCTCTCGCTGCCGTGCAGGACGCTCGGCTGGACCGCCATCGTGACGTTCCGCAGCAGCTATCCTGGACGCTTCTAGCTTCGTCAGGACGCTCCTCTCGCTGCCATGCAGGACGCTCGGCCGACCGCCATCGTGACGCCCGCAAGCAGCTATCCTGGACGCTTCTGTAGCTGCTCTTCAGACGCTCCCCGCTGCCGTGCAGGACGCTCGGCTGGACCACCAGCGTGACGCTCGCAGCAGCTATCCTGGACGCTTCTGTAGCTGCTCGTCAGGACGCTTCTCTCGCTGCCGCAGGACGCTCAGCTGGACCGCCATCGTGACGCTCCCGCAAGCAGCTATCCTGGACGCTTCTGTAGCTGCTCGTCAGACGCTCCTCTCGCTGCCATGCAGGACGCCGGATGGACTCTCGAGGACGCTCTTTGGTTGCTCGAAGTGAAGCTTCAGAGCAATCAAAGTCTGCGGGGAAGCGTAGATCCCATCTGCGTGTTGGACCGCAAGGCCTTCGTTTCTCCCATTGAAGAGGGAGAAGTCTCTTGTGAGTCGGAGCCTGCAGTCCTTGAGCAGCCTCCCCCTTCCTCGTCTACGGACTACCAGGTGTTAGCCGGCCTTTCTTAAGGACTTGTTTGGCGACAAGTTTCAAACCCTCGGCCACTCTCTCTCCTCCTTCGCTGTTTGCTTTGGTCCAGACGAGGAGAGCGCCGGGTTTGTCAAGATGACTTCGTCTCTGGCGACGAAGAAGGCCTTCAAGAAGGTTAACACTTGGATGGAGGAAGGAAGACCCAAGGCAAGACTTCTTTTGCCCTGCCTCCGTCCAAGCTGCTGAGCGGCAAGGCAGGTATGTGGTAAGAGACCGGGAGGACGTCGGCTCTAGAGTTCCTTCGTTGTCCCAGGGAGACTTCGCTAGCTTGGTCGACGCGCCTAGAAGGTCCTCCTGTCGGCTGCCAAAGTGTCCTGGACTATGTCGGAGACGGATCACCATTTGAAAGGACTGTTTTTCGAACCATGGAGGTCTTCAATTTCCTGGACTGGTGTTTGGGGCTCTAGACGTCAGGATTAGGAGTCCCGACTGATCTGCCTGGGGAGCTGTCCAGCGTGTTGAACTGCATGGACAAGGCAGTCAGGGATGGCTCAGAGGAACTGGCTTCCCTCTTTTGTACGGGCCTCTTGAAGAAGAGGGCCTTGTACTGTAACTTTACAGCCTTTGGCCCTACCAGCCAACGGCCATACCACGTTGAGCACCGCTTCTCATGCGATCAGCGAAGTTAAGCAACGTTGGGTCTGGTCAGTACTTGGATGGGTGACCGCCTGGGAACACCAGATGCCTTTGGCGTCATACTTTTGCAAAGTCAGTTTCTCCGTCGCAGAGGGCTTTGCTGTTCTCCCCCGTTTTCGAGCCATCTCTTCCCCCAGTCCTTGTTCAAGGATCTCTCCTCCAGCTTGAAGGAGGCCACTCAAGACCTCTTGGCCCACTCGTCAAGACGCCCGGCAGTCCCTTTGATGTCGTTGTCGGGCCAGACCTCCAGGAAGTAGAAGCCCTTTCGTGGAGGAGCTTCTTCCTCTAGATCTTCTCCCCGAGGTAGAGGTCTTTTCAGAGGCGGAGCCCCGCCTAAACCTTGGGGCAGGAAGTGATTTGCAGCGCCTCCAGACACCTGTAGGAGCCAGGCTTCTTTCGTTTGCGAGAGCCTGGAGAGTAAGAGGGGCAGACATGGTCCCTTGAAGTTATCGAGAGGATACAAGATCCCCTTTCTCGACTCACCACTTCTGTGCACGTCGCCCAGGGATCTGTCGTCCTCATTCCTTCAAGAGAAGCAACAGATCCTTTTTCGAGCTATTAGAGCAAATGCTCGAGCCAGAGCTGTGGAGCAAGTCCTGGAGCTGGACTCCCAGGATTCTACAACCGACTGTTCCTAGTTCCGAAGCAGTCGGGAGGATTGAGTCCAGTCCTTGATGTCAGTAGACTGAACCGCTTCATGGTGAAGGAGAAGTTCCACGATGGAGACGTCCCAGTCTGTTTTAGGAGCATTAAGACCAGGAGATTCGATGGTCGCTCTGGACTTACAGGACTCTTACTTTCACGTTCCCATACATCCCCAGTCGAGGAAGTATTTGAGGTTTGTACTAGGGGGACGAGTGTTTCAATGCACGGAAAACTGAATAGACAAGGAGAATCTAGAGGAGACCCTGAAGATCTCTCCCGTTTTCAAGATTCACCTGAGGTAGTGGCTCGACCCCTCGAGGTTGGCGGAAGGGTTTCTCTATGCCTTCAGAGCCCCGACCTGGTGTTGTTTTCCCTACGCTCCCAGGGAGGATGGGGAGCAATACTAGGAGGGGGAGAAAGTGTCAGGCACCTGGAGAGGGTAACAGGTGTCCTGGCACATCAATCTCAAGGAATTAGGGCGATCCTGCTGGCCCTTCAATCCTTCGAGAGCCAAGTGTCAGGCCGAGTCGTACAAGTAAATTCAGACAACTCCACAGCCCTGGCATTCCTCAAGAAACAGGGAGGAACTTGTTCCCAGTCCCTGTTCGCCCTGGCGAAGGAGATCCTGCTTTGGGCCCATGCGTGGGGGATCACGATCCTTGCGAGGTTCGTTGCAGGAGTGGAGAATATCCGCGCGGACCTTCTCGGTCGACAGCGGCAGCTTCTACTGACCGAGTGGACCCTTCACGAGGAAGTATGTCAGGAGCTGTGGAGGTTATGGGGACGTCCCTTGGTAGATCTGCTCAGGCAGCCCCATTTCGAAAGGTACCTCAAAACTTCCCTGCTCTGAGTCTAACTGCATTCAGACTATCAGCCGACAACAAGGATCTTCACGATCTCTTGAGATCCTTTGAGACTGTCAAGGTACCTCATTCCAGGACGCCTCCCTGGAACCTGGATGTCGTCCTAAATTTTTTATGTCAAATACCTTCGAGCCTCTTTCTTCGGCGTCTCAAGAATGTGACAAGGAAGGTTTTTTTTTTTTTTTTTTTTTCCTAACTGCTCTGCCTACGGCGAAGAGAGTTAGTGGACTTCAGGCTATCAATAATCATGTAGGTTTTAGAGGCCATAATGCAGTATGTTCTCTAAGCCGTATGTTCTTCTAAAACGAGAACCCGTCTACCCCCTTGGCCCAGGACCTTCGAGATTAAGGGTATGACGGAAATTCTCGGACATGAACCAGAAAGAGTCATGTGTCCTGTCAGGGCTCTCAAATTTTATTTGCAGAAGACTTGGGAAAGTCGAGGTCCTTCGGACAGTCTGGTGCTCTGTCAAGAGGCCGGATTTGCCTCTTTCTAAGAATGCACTGGCGTGCTTTTTTAGAAGCACCATTTTAGACGACTTTCCGACGTTCAAGACAGTGACTTGAGTCTTTTGAAGTTAAGGCTCACGAAGTTAGAGCCATTGCAACCTCGGTGGCTTTCCAGAAGAACATGTCCCTTTGCGATCTTCTGGGTACCACCTTCTGGCGAAGCAATTGGTGTTCGCTTCACATTACTTATGGACGTGAAGACGACATACGAAGACTGCTATTCGCTAGGACCATACGTTTCCGCACTCCAGATCGGCCCCATAACACTTCTAGGCCTGGACCTCTGTCGGACTCCCAGGACCAGGGAGAGGGCAAGTCGAAAGCCACAGGAGGGTTACGGGGCTTCCCACCAATCTGGCGTCCCTTCGGCAGGACCTGTTGTCGCTTCTGCAGACACAGTGTTGCGGCAGGAGCGATTCTCATCCTATCCTTCAGAGGTTAGGAAGTATATTTTAATCTTGATTTTGTTTTTTACGTCAGATCCGTCCCATAACGCTTTCTAGGCCTGGACCTCTGTCGGACTCCCAGGACCAGGGAGAGGGCATGTCGAAAGCCGCAAGAGGGACGGAGGCTGAGGCCCGATCTGGTGTCCCTTCGGCAGGACCTGTTGACGCTCTAGGTCAGGTGGTTGGTCGTTGCTCCTTTTGCCCCTCACAGTATGGCCTTATGATCTAGTCCCATTGTGGTCACGCCCCGTGGACAGATCATCTAGAACTCACCAGCTATATAGGTCACTACCTTGCTGGAGACTCTAGTAAAGCAGAAGCAGGCTTGGGTGACAGTAATCACGAAGTCAGCTATGCTAACATAGGCCTGGACCTCTGTCGGACTCCCAGGACCAGGAGAGGGCATGTCGAAAGCTGTAAGTTGGTCTTATGATCTAGTCCCATTGTGGTCATGCCCCCCGTGGACAGATCATCTAGAACTCACCAGCTATATAGGTCACTACCTTGCTGGAGACTGTAGTAAAGCAGAAGCAGGCTTTGGTGACTGTAATCACGAAGTCAGCTATGCTAACAAGTATGAACCAAGGCGTCAATCGCCTACATATATTTGTTTCCTAAATCCTATTCTGTCTCTTCCCACCTCCAATGGTGGGATTCAGCTATATATATATCTGACAGGTAAGTTGCATGAACAAAATGATATTTTAATGATAAAATAAAGTTTGTTCATACTTACCTGGCAGATATATATAATCATAGTGCCCACCCTCCTCCCCTCAGGAGACAGTGGCACTAGAAAATCTGAATAGAAAATGGGAATGGTTCCTGATACCCGCCTCCCAGCGGCGGGAATGGGTATTAACCACCTGGCCCCACTGCGTGTGCCGCGAGTTTTTGGAATTCTGTCGGACTTCGGAGAATACAGCTATATATATATCTGCCAGGTAAGTATGAACAAACTTTATTTTATCATTAAAATATCATTTTTATGAAAATGTTAAAAATCAATTTAACAAAAACCCATTCATTATAATTCAGCCAGAAATGTAATTTAGGCAGGGTGTAGACAGGATTGATCAACTAAAAATCTCAGACTGATTAATGGGTCTATAGGATCAATGTGAAAGCTGCTTGAGGGTGTCATTACGGGAACCGACCAGTACTAATTGAAAAACGTTATTATTGGGACATTGATATAGCAATTTTATCAGCAATGAAGGATGCTATATGCATTTATTTTACCACAAGGTTAGTGGCCCCCCCCCCCATTGTCTTTTACTTTTCAATTATGCTGTAGTGTCATAATGGATCAGAAAAGAAGGAAAAAGTGATGAACATAATTTAAGAGCTGCAGACCTGTCCCAAATGAGGGACCAACTTCCTTGTTGCTACAACAGCACCCATTAGTACAAATCTTAATACTGTACTTGGATGTTGCATCCTTGAGACTGGAGTTTGTGAACTTCCTTCCATGCCTTGAAAGTTTTATTAGGGAAAAGATGAAGTTTAGACTGTTAGAAGGGCCTGATCTTGTAGACAAGCACAGTCTTGTGCTGTTTTGCCAGCCATTATTTCCAACAAGCCCTTAGAAATACCTTTTTTCAGAGACAGAACAAGATATTACCTCTGGTTACCTCTTGATGTGATAAAAAAGACAAAGTATCTATGAATCTCTTGGATATTGGAGACTCCAGTGAATTGCTCCAACAGGGCATGATGGTTTGATATGGTAATGATGGAAAGGTAAAGGGTGCAGTGATTTGGCATTCCATACAGTATTAGATAATTGCAGTCAGTTCCGAAGGTTTGATGTGCAGTATTCATTTGTGTGTATGTGGATGACTGAGTAGTCTTGCATTCTCCTTCAGAGAGCATAAATGAATTAGTTTATCGCTGAAGTATTTGGAGATTAGAAGATTCCACAACTGCAGTAAGTAAACTATTCAACACTTTAGTTGTAGGCAGGTTAAAATCCAAAGCAAACTGAGTACTAATGTAGTTTTAAACCTGATGCTAGAAAATTACAGTTTTAAACATCTGACTTACCTGGTAGTTATATATATAGCTTAAGTCCCTGACGCGCGGCAGAATTTCAAAACTCGCGGCAATCGCCGATGGGTAGTCAGGTGTACCACTAGTGCGCCCTCTACCCAGGTACCTTGAACCATTCCAACTGTTCCTCAGATCTTCCCTGCCGCCATACCGGTTGCATCGTTAAGAATTTTGCTCGTTTGGCCTGTGATTTTCACAGAGTTTTGGTGAAGTACACTTTGGCTTTGGCTTTCGCTCGTTTTTGGATTTGATTTGGATTTTCTGGATTTGTTAGATATTGTTGATTTTGACCTTTGCTCGTTTTGGATTTTTCTTACGATTTTTTCACTTTCCAAGATGTCTGACTCTGCTTCAAGTGTGAGAATGTGTGTGTGGGGTGTAAAACCCGGCTTGCTAAAGCCTCATTGGATCCCCACTCTATTTGTGTAAAATGCAGAGGGAAAATTGTGAGTTAAAGGATAGATGTGATGAATGTTTTGGTTTATCAGAAAGAGAGTGGATGGATTACTACCGATATGTTTCTAAGCTTGAAAGGATAGGATCAGAAGAGCCGGGAGTAGTAAATCTCTCTCTTCTAGAGATAGTCAGGGAATTGAAGATTCTCCTCATATCAATCCTATTATTCATTCCCCAGTAGTGGTAGTCCCAGAACCCCACTGATACTGATAAGGAACCAACCTTCAGGACATGATGACGGCCATTCAAACCCTTGGACAAAAGGTAGAATCCTCGCAAGAGACAGAGAGGATTTATGGTCGAATGTCAGAGATCTGAAACATTCAAGTGCTAATGAGAAAAATAAGAGTGCAAGTGTTGTGGAGGGTGCGGTTGCTCGGTCCTGTCGTGCTCCTAGTCCTAGACCTCTTCCAAGCTCACCAACCCCTGTGAGAAGGAATGTCGACAGACGAAGGGAGGCGAGAGGCTTTAGTTACCGAGCAGTCGTCCCCTCGAGCGCACCTGTTGACGCTTCCCAGGACGCTCACCCTCGCCATAGGAAAGGCGAGGTTAAAGTGTTTTCATCCTCGTCGGAGGACGCTGTTACTAGAAGGGACTGGCGTCATACGACCTTATCAGACCCCTCAAAAGGAAACTTCCTTCAGTGGAGGGCGTCGGATTTGACACTTCCTACTCCGGGATGTAGTCACTGGAGCAGCCCAGAGCGTTCCCCTCTTAGTTCGACAATTGCTCTCCAGTGAAAAGCAGACGATGTTGTCGCCTCGGCATGCCGTTCGCTTCCGCTGATGATGAAATAAGACCGAGGCGTCGCCGAAACTTCATTTCCAACGCCGATCGATGAAAATGAATTAGTAGTTGATATTGCGGCTCCCCATGTCGATCCCCAGCAACAGGTAGCTCCGCAGATCAGTCTAATTCAGGACATGCAACGGAAACTCTCTTCCCTGATGCAAGTCTTTCAGCCTGCAGATAAGACGGATGCAGACGTTTGTCCACCGATGGCTGCACGTCGCCCTGAGGAAACTTTTGACCGATGTCGCACAGGCGCCAGCTCTCAAGCAACTTCAGGGTGCGGCGGGACAGCGAACGCGTGAAAATGTTTCGCCTATTCAAGAAACCTCAATCATTTTACGTCAGCCTGAGGAAGCTTTTGACAGATGTCGCACAGGCGCCAGTTCTCAAGCGACCTTAAGGTTGGACGGAACAATGATTGTCAGAAGTCTGGACGCCAGGACGCCCGAGTAGCTCAAGAGGATGGACGCCAGGACGCCAGGCGTCAAGATCTTGGTCGCCAGGACGCCAGACGTCAAGAATCTGGACGCCAGGACGCCAGTTAATTTCACGAAGACACCAGACGCCACGAGACTGGACACCAGGACGCCGAGCGCCAAGGTGATACTTTGAAAGAAGTCGCTTCTTTGGTTTTTGGTCAATCAGAAGAAGAGATTGATGATATCCTCAGTCTCATGTGGATCTGATCGAACAAGTTTCGGAAGAAGAAGATAGTAAAGGCCTTCAACTTTCATCAGACTTCAAAAACTTATGAAAACTTTTGTGGAGGTTTTCCTGAAAACTTTATTCCGACGGCTCCTCGTTCCCCACCTTCAGAATTTACTCTTGGGAAGGCGCCTAAGGAGTCAGCTTTATGAAGATGGTTTTGTCCTGCCTCGTCCAAGAGAGCTCTCAAAATGATGAATGAATGGATGCTTTCAAAGAAAGAACAAGGAAAGACAGCCTTTGCTTTTCCTCCAGCCAAACTAGCTTCAAGATCGAAGAGCGTTTGGTATCAAACGGAGAATCGTTCGGCCTTGGAATACCTGCCTCTTCCCGAGGAGACTTCTAGGAATCTTGTTGATTCATCTGCCGAGTGGCCATGGGGAGAACGAAGTTTTGTTGGTCAACATCAGAGTTGGACCACCTCCTCAAAGGAATTTTAGGGCCTTTGAGGTCTTTAACTTTCTGGACTGGACCCTGGGAGCGTTAGGAAGAAAGATGGGATTATTCAGCACGACCGACAAAGAAGAATTTGTACATCTTATGTCGTGTATGGATAAAGGAATCAGAGATGGTGCCAGTGAATTAGCGGCGCTTTTCTCAGCAGGAATCTTAAAGAAAAGGACCCATCTTTGCTCTTTCCTAGCTAATGGGGTCACATCCAGTCAAAAAGCGGAATTAATTTACGCCCCTTTTCCTCTCACCTCTTCCTCAAGACTTAGTTAAAGAGATTTCTACCTCCTTAGCTCAGAAAACCACACAAGATCTTATATCGAAGACAGCAAAGAAAGTCTTACCAACGACTTTCATGACTAAAAAGAGTAAGGCTGAGGCTTCTGTGCTCTCAGGGATCTCAGCCTTTCGTGGTCGGCCCTCAGGTAGAGGTTCCTCGAGGGCGGGTAGAAGATCTGCAGCAAGGAGTGCCTCTAGACAGGGAAGAAACAGGACTTGACGTTCCCCCCCTTCAGGCAGCGGTAGGTGCCAGGCTGTTAAACTTCTGGCAGGTATGGGAGAAAAGAGGAGCGGATCCTTGGTCCATTCAACTACTCAAGGATGGATACAAAATCCCTTTCCTAAGAAAGCCCCCGTTGGCAGACAAACCAATAGATCTGTCTCCCAGATACAGAGACGAGTCCAAGGCACAGGCGATTCGACAGCAAGTTTCGTTATTATTGCAGAAAAACGCAATAGAGAAAATACAAAATCTGGATTCGCCAGGATTCTACAACCGCCTTTTCCTGGTTCCCAAGAGCTCGGGGGGTTGGAGACCAGTACTGGATGTGAGTGCCCTCAACGCCTTTGTACAAAAGACGAAGTTTTCCATGGAAACAACAAAATCAGTGTTAGCGGCAGTCAGACAACACGACTGGATGGTTTCCTTGGACCTTCAGGACGCATATCTCCACATTCCTATCCACCCGGGCTTCAAGAAATACCTGAGATTCGTCTTCAGGGAACAGGTATTCCAGTTTCGGGCTCTTTGCTTCGCCTAAACACGGCGCCCCAAATATTCACCAGACTGATGTCGAATGTAGCGGGAATGCTGCACACGAGAGGCATCAGGGCCTCTCTGTATCTGGACGACTGGCTTCTCAGAGCTCCTTCCTTCAATCGCTGTCTGGAGGATCTTCAAACGACAGTCTGTTTATCAGAGGAACTGGGACTCTACTTATAAACAGGCAGAAGTCACATCTGACCCCATCTCAAGAGATCCTGTATCTAGGGATGAGGATTCAGTCTCGGATTTTCGGGTTTTTTCCGTCACCATCAAGGATGGAACAGACCTTAGTAAAATTAAAGGACTTTCTGGGGAAACGGATGTGCTCGGCGAGGGAATGGATGAGCCTGCTAGGACCCTTTCTCGCTAGAACAGTTTGTTTCCTTAGGAAGACTAAATTTTTCGCCCACTCCATTCCACCTCAATCGGTATTGGAGCAGAGAAGACGGGCTAGAGAAAGAGTGTATCCCCATTTCAGAGGCGATGAAACAGTGCCTTCAGTGGTGGAACGACCCAGTCAAGCTTCAGGAGGGCCTTTCATTAAAACAGAAGAACCCAGACCTAGTGTTGTTCTCACGCATCGGACTCAGGGTGGGGAGCAACATTGGGAAAGTTGGAAGTATCAGGATTCTGGACCAGAGAGCAAGAGAAGCTCCACATAAATCAAAAGGAGCTGACTGCAATATTTTTAGCCCTCAAAGAGTTACAACACTCAGTCCAAGACAAGGTCGTACAGGTCAACTCCGACAACACACGGCGTTGGCCTACATCAACAAACAAGGAGGAACCCACTCCAGGTCACTGTACGAAACGCCGAGGCAACTCCTTATCTGGGCCAAGGAGAAAATGTGACATTGTTGACACGTTTCATTCAGGGGGAAAGAAATGTGAGGGCAGACAGTCTGAGCAGGAAAGGTCAAGTCCTGGCAACAGAATGGACTCTTCACCAAGATGTCTGCAGAGAATTGTGGCGGATTTGGGGTCGTCCATGCATAGACCTCTTTGCCACAGCTCAAACGAAGAGGATGGAGACGTACTGCTCTCCTGTGCCAGACCCCGAGGCAATGCACATAGATGCGTTCCTTTTAAATTGGTCCAACCTGGACGTTTACGCCTTTCCCCCCTTCAAGATCATAAACAGAGTCATTCAGAAGTTCGTGTCCCACGAGAGCGCCAGGATGACTCTAGTGGTCCCCTTTTGGCCAACAAGAGAATGGTTCACAGAGGTGCGGGAATGGATGGTGGACACGCCGAGAAGTCTGCCCCTAAGGCCAGATCTACTCAAACAACCCCACTTGGAAAGGTATCACCAAAACCTCCAAGGTCTACAGCTAACTGCCTTCAGACTATCGAAAAACTCGCAAGAGCTAGAGGATTTTCGAAGGAGGCAGCTAGAGCGATCGCAAGAGCTAGGAGGTCATCTACCATCAGGGTATACCAATCCAAGTGGGATATTTTTAGAGGTTGGTGTAAAAACAACTCCGTGTCCTCGTCCAGTACCTCTGTGACCCAGATAGCGGATTTTCTTCTTTACCTTAAGAGGAGACGTAACTTTTCAGTCTCTACTATTAAGGGATACAGGAGCATGTTGGCAGCGGTCTTCAGACACAGAAACTTGACTTGTATGCCAATAAGGATCTCCAAGACCTTATCAGATCATTCGAGACTACCAAAGAGAAAAGTCAGATCTCACCAGCGTGGAACCTAGACGTGGTCCTAAAGTTCCTCATGTCCGATAGGTTCGAACCTTTGCAAGAGATTTCATTTAAAGATCTCACAATGAAGACTCTATTTTTGGTTTGCTTGGCGACAGCTAAAAGAGTCAGTGAAGTACATGCCTTCAATAAAACCGTCGGTTTTAGGAACGGCAAAGCTATCTGCTCTCTACAATTGGGGTTTTTTTAGCTAAGAATGAACGTCCTTCACAACCATGGCCCAAGTCCTTCGAGATTATGAATCTGGCAGAGATCGCAGGTGAGGAGTTAGAGAGAGTCCTCTGTCCGGTAAGAGCTCTGAGAGCGTACCTGCAAAGGACGAAGAATTTACGAGGCAGGTCAGAGGCGCTTTGGTGTTCAGTTAAAAGCCCTCTCTACAAATGTCAAAGAATGCGTTATCCTTTTTCATTAGACAGTTGATAAGGGAAGCGCATTCAGAATGTAATGAATCGGACCTTAAGCTTCTAAAGGTTAAAACCCATGAGGTCAGAGCGGTTGCAACCTCTGTAGCCTTTAGACAGAATAGGTCCCTACAAAGTATCATGGACTCTACCTTCTGGAGAAGCAAGTCAGTGTTTGCCTCACATTACTTGAAGCAAGTACAAACGCTTTATGACGACTGCTATACACTGGGACCGTTTATAGCAGCTAACTCAGTAGTGGGAGAGGGACTACCCCTGCAATCCCATAATTCGATGCCCTTTGATTCTTGCCTTGGAATAGTTGTAATCTTATGGTTGTTTTGGAGATTGGACGCAAACAGTTTTTTCCGCAATCATTGATTTTAGTCAGGTAATCAGTTTGTTCTTGGCAGCGCCGGAACAAGGGTATTATAGGTTGTCTGTCACATAGAGGTTGGTATACCGGTTGGCAGCTCCTAGAGGTCTTCAGCCCCTGAGTGGATCGCTGGACCTCTTAAGGAAAGCAGACATAATGAGGGGGGAGTTCATTGAAGTCAGCTTCCTTAAACCAGGTAAGAACCTTTAGTTGGTTTTATTAAGTTTTAGTACAAAATTCCAAAGATGTTGGCTGTCTCTGACCCTCCACCAAAGGTGTCAATCAGCTATATATATAACTACCAGGTAAGTCAGATGTTTAAAAATGATATTTTCATAATAAAATAAATTTTTGAACATACTTACCTGGTAGTTATATATGATTAAATTCCCACCCTCCCCCTCTAGAGACTAGGGGCATGGAAGATCTGAGGAACAGTTGAATGGTTCAAGGTACCTGGGTAGAGGGCGCACTAGTGGTACACCTGACTACCCATCGGCGATTGCCGCATGAGTTTTGAAATTCTGCCGCCGTCAGGGACTTAAGCTATATATATAACTACCAGGTAAGTATGTTCAAAAATTTATTTTATTATGAAAATATCATTTTGCAGCAGCACCCTGCATAGTGTTGCAAGCAAAAACAGCTAGGTCAGGTAAAGAAGAGTGCAGAGTATGTTTGTTGTTGTAGTACATTTTATGCAACAAACATATTGAACACATTTTATGTCTATACCACATGTCAACATTAAGAGTTGGCAAAATAAACTTGGCTGAAGACAACTCTGTCCAAGAGTTTGGGATGAGAATCAGTACCTGTTGTTATCTAAAGTTACATCCAGAAGAAATGAACACTTCTGCTACAGACAAAAAAAAAATGCACAAAGGATGAGGAAAAGAGAAAGTAAATTTGTTAAAAGTAGATATAGTATATGGGAATTTCAAGATTGCTATGAACTATATGCACAAGAAGAATGAGACTTACGGTCATGAGACCCTGGAATCCCACTCACTCATGTACACTTTTGCCGGCTGATTTCTCTTTTCTTTTTAAAAATGACAGAAGCGTCTGGGACAATTTCAGGACCACCCTAAATTGGGGTAAAATGCAATTAAAAGATTTGTTGTGAAACAAATTGATATTCATTGAGTGATTAGTGCTTACAAAACACTTTCAGGACTCAAAGTTCCATGTGGAAATTTAGAAAGTAATAGAGATATGTCTCACATTATTAAAATGTGTTATTGTTTCCAGATTGGGATCAGGTGTCATTTTTGATGAAGCAGTGTGTGAAGTTCGTTCTTGTTTATCTGCATATCCTTTGTGTAATGTACCAGAGATTCTAAAATTGTTGGGATTTAATGACAAAGAAACAGCTGATGCTTTGGAGGTAAGTTTCTTTAACCCAGTTGGTAACTTAAGCCTAAAGTTAGAAATAATGTAATTTGAATTTTTTTTAATGTTCAGGTGTAATAGCATTGCTTAAGTTCAGTTTGATGTTAGTTAGGTTATAGTCAGGATATGGATTCTTTATTTTGTTTTTGGAGAGAATGATAGCATAAATTTCTCAACTTTGCTTTTCATTGTGGAGACAATGTTGGTTATACAGTTTGTACAAATCTTCCATTTGTTACATCATAGCCCCATTTCCCATGTCTGCCCCTGTTTGTGGTCTCAAATGACCCTAGACTCAGCAGACTTTCGTTTAACAGATAGAAATAGAATGGTAATAATGTCTGGACCGGCAAATACCCATCAGTCACCTGCCTCATTTTTTTGTAATCTGCAGTGCTGTTAACAGCTGTACCTGGAGTTCCCTGGTTTGTTTCCTCACAAGAGGATTGCTGTTTGTCATCGTTATTCTAACCATTGTCTTTGTATTCATTAACTAAAGTTGTTCTTTTTTAGCTTAAAAGTTTGGATCTGTTTTTAATAAAGCACTCAGATTATACACAGGAAACTACAGTGTATTGTTTATTTACACTAAGCTACTATGTGGAAGCCTTAGAAAAGAGTGCTTCAGCTGCCTGGCACTTGTAAGAGAGTATGACACCCAGCATTCCCTGCATCACGTGCTGAAAAAAAAAAAATTTAAATTCACATTGTCACTGTATGAGTATATTCCTGCTATTGTCATCGTAAAGTCATGAAGCAGACAAACATAATTTGAGGAACATTTTTAATTTATCCTTTGTATACAAAGCCAGTTCAGTAATTGGTCCTCTGAAAAGGGGCACTAGTTCAATCAACCCCACTGTCAATGTACGTAATTGCAGATTTAACCTTCTTTCCTCGACATCATAAGAAGCTATTACTGTGCTGTCAAGGACTATAGGTCTGCTTTTTTGTGGGTATTTAAGCTTTGTCGACTAGAAATTGGTTTTTCAATGGAGCTAAAGGGGCTCCATCAGCATTTCGATAAGGAAAATCCAAAACCTTGTAATTGGGGTCTCTCCCCAATTGTAAAGAGAATTGCTAAACCATACAGACCATTACAAGAGGCATAACTGTACAAAATCTTTCTCTTGGCATTTACATCTTTGAGATGGATCAGTGAGAGCCACATATTTTCTTGGGAAGTCATGCGTAGTAGGAGTTGGATGTCAGTGGGTTTGTCATATGCAAAGACACAAACCCCACAGTCAGAACCATTCCACAGAGTCCTTTGCCATTTTTTCTGTTGCCTCCTTTGTGAATAGAGGAAGACATTCACCTTTGTTGTTTCAGGGCCATTTCGCACTACTTATGGAGAACCAAAGATTCCATGGGCTGCAGCACCGGTTTGTTTCTCTGATTAAAGCTGTGAAAGAAACAGGTCACAGTCTCCTCCTGCTAAATTATGCCATCCTGAGCCCATATAGCAATGTAACATTTGGCAAAGTAGAACAGGTTGGAGTTTCAGTTCATGAAATTGAAGATAACATGAATGTATCTTTTCGTAAAATAGGCTTACAGTTCCTTATCCAAGCATTTAGTCTACAGAACGTTTGCTTTGAGGCCTTTTAATTAGTCAAAAGCTAACTTAGATGTACCATGCAATACCAGTGGAATCTACCAAAACTGAAACAGGCATAGTAAGCCTAGCGTAGTACTGTATAATCTACTGAAATTGAAACTCTGCAGACCCCACTGTGGGAGCATGCTGCAGTTCCAAATCTGAAAAAATCTCATAACTGAAACACAGCTGGCCCCAAAAGTTTTGGATAAGGAATTTTGAACCTGTATAAGAAAGCAGGCACCTTGGCACTGATACACTTTTACCAAAATTTATTTAGGAGTTTAACCCTCAGCTTGAATTTGGATTCATTATGACTGGTAGTCGTGAGGAGGCCAGGTTTCACCTTTGGAGCAAGATGTTGGTAATTATCACCATCAGTGGTGGGGTTACTAGTTTTTATGTCTCGTGTGACTGGTAAGTGTTCATATACCAAGTCAAAAGATACCCTTCAAGCATAAGTTCCTTGCCTTAAACACAACCCTCTTTGGTTATCAGAGCCTTGGTCCCCAACTCATACCAGCCCCAAATTACTCTTCCAGATCGTACAGATATGATGAACTGGAGATAGGCAGCAATTCTGTCCTCCTAACTAAATGGAAATTTAGGCATGTACAGTGTGTATCTGATGGGACTGATGAATCACAAAACTAATATTTTCATATAAACCAAGCAGTCATATAGTAAGTATCCTCCTATCAGCTCTACTGATCATGCAGTGTTTTTCCACACTACAGTATTTGAAAAGTGAGGAATGTGGTTGATGGATACCTGATGGTCTAGATCGGAATTCAGTGTGAGACTACTATGGTTTCCCTGTATTTTAAAGATGTTTAGTACTGTACAGGGCTTTTACTGAGCAAAGCAACCCATGCTAAAGGATATTTAATTAAACAAACTCAAGTCTGTACTTTTTGAATTTGTATTTACTACTGTCTTCTGTACTGTGCATTGCAACTTAATATCTCAGTGCAAGGGAAGATATTTGTATCCGTACCAATTTTAAATTTGAGTTTCATTCCTATAAAATTTCCAAGTTAAACTGTGTGAGAAGCATAATAAAATGCTGATCATGTTAGTGTATCCTTCAGGTTTTATTTATTTAATGATAGTTTCTTAATGCTAGGGCTTTACCAAAATTTACAGGCAAATTAAAATTTACAAATTTTTTAGTCCGAAAGTAATTTTTAAACATCTGACTTAACTGGTAGTTATATATATAGCTTAAGTCCCTGACGTCACGGCAGAATTTCAAAACTCGCGGCAATCGCCGATAAGGAGGTCAGGTGGTCCACCTATGCGCCCTCTACCCAGGTACCTGGAACCATTCCAGTTATTCCTCAGATCTTCCCTGCCACCGTTCCGGTAACATCCTTGGAATTTCACTCATTCAGCCCGTGTTTTTTCGCAGTTTTTTTGGTGAAGTACACTTTGGCTTTGGCTTTCGCTCGTTTTTTGAATTTGTTTCTTGGATTTTTCTTGACTCTTTAGATTTTGTTTGGTTTGACCCTTGGACTTGTCTTTTGATCTCTCTTTTGGATTTGCTACCAACATGTCTGACTCCTCGAGTGTGCGAATGTGTGTGAGGGGGTGTAAGACTCGGCTTGCGAAAGCCTCTTTGGATCCTCATTCAGTATGTATGAAATGTAGGGGTAAGAGGTGTGAGTTAGATGATAGATGTGATGAGTGTTTGGGTCTTTCTGAAAGGGAGTGGATGGATTATAACTGCTATGTAAGGAAGCTTGAAAGGGACTGGCTCAGAAGAGCCAAGAGTACTTTTTCTCACTCTTCTAAGGATAGTCAGGAATTAAATAATTCTTTGCCCCAAGCTAACGACCCTTTTGATCCTTCTCCTGTAGTGGTAGTTCCTGATCCCCCTACTGATTCAGGTAAAGACCCAACTCTCAAGGATATGATGGCGGCCATTCAAGCCCTGGGCCAACGAGTAGAATCCCTTGCTGAAGACAGGGAAAAATTGTGGTCTAACATGAGAGATCTCAAAAGTGCAAGTGTCAGTGCTAAGGTTAGTGCAAGTGCAGTGGAGGGTGCGGCCGCTCGGATCTGTCGTGCTCCTAGCCCTAGACCTCTTCCAAGCTCCCCAACCCCTGGGAGAAGGAAAGTCGACAGGCGAAGGGAGGCGAGAGATTTTAGCTCCCGAGCGGTCGTCCCCTCGAGTGTTCCTGTGGACGCTTACCAGGACGCTCACCCTCGCCATAGGAAAGGCGAGGTAAGTATGTGTTCTTCGTCTTCTGATGACGCAGTTCCCAGACGGGGCTGGCGTCTGGTCTCAGAATCGAGACCGCTCAAGAGGAAGCTGCCCCCTGTTGAGGGACGTCGTATGGGGTCTTCTCAGGCTCCAGGGTGTAGCCACTGGAGCAGCCCGGAGCGCTTCTATTTCAGCTCTGAGGGTAGCTCTCCTGCCAAAAGCAGGCGTAGACTGCCAGACTCGGTCAGGACGCCTGGCAGCAAGAAGGCAGCGGACGCTTTTCTTACGTCTGTGCATGCTCCCCCTCCTCCTTCGGATTGGGACTCGTCCCCAGAACGCTGTCCCCAATCTTTGCAGTTGGATGAAGATTTAGTAGATGATGTTGCGGCTTCCCCAGTCTGTCCCCAGCAGCAGGAAGCTCCGCAGTGGACTTTGTTGAAGGATATGCAGCAGAAACTGTCTTCCCTGATGCAAGCTTGGCAGCCTGCCGGTAAGGTGAAGGTTACAGGACGTCCAGCTAAAGAAGTTCAAGGCTATGTACGTCAGTTTGATAAAGCTCTGGATGCAGGACGCACAGGTGTCAAGCGTTCAGCAGCTACGGACGTCAAGAGTCGTAGAACTGGACGTCAAGACGATGGACGACAGGACGTCAAACGTCAAGAGACTGGACACCAGGACACTCTTGCAGCTGGGCGCCAGGACGCCAAGCGTCAAGATTTTGGATGCCAGGACGCTCTTGCAGATGGGCGCCAGGACGCCAAGCGTCAAGATTTTGGACGCCAGGACGCACGTGCAGCTGGGCGCCAGGATGCCAAGCGTCAAGATATTGGACTCCAGGACATTCTGGTCGAGAGCTCTCATGGTTTGGAGGCAACAGCAAGTAAACAGGACGTCGCCACTTCGGTTACTGGACAACAATCGGAGGAGGTAGACGACGATCTTCCTCCTTCACCAGATATTCCTCTTGAAAACGTTTCCGACGAAGAGGAACAGAAAGATCAACACCCCTCGTCAGACTGGAAAAAGGTTGATGAAAGTTTTACGGAACTTTTTCCGACAACCGTGCCGGCTGCTCCTCGTTCTCCACCCTCGAATTCACGCTCAGGAAGACTACTAAGAAGGCTATCTTCACGAAAATGATTATGTCTCGTTCCTCCAAACGAGCTTTATGAGTAATGGAGGAGTGGATGAACACCAAGAAGGACCAAGGACGGACAGTATTCTCTTTTCCCCCGGCTAGACTAGCGTCGAGATCTAGCATTTGGTACGAGACTGGAGAAGCTCTTGGCCTGGGAGTTCCTGCCTCTTCCCAGGGGGACTTCTCGAGCCTGGTAGACGCTTCTCGCCGAGTAGCCATGGGCAAATCTAAGGTTTTTTGGTCTCCTTCGGAAATGGATCATCTCCTCAAGGGAATCTTCAGGGCTTTTGAAGTCTTTAATTTTCTAGACTGGACTCTGGGAGCCTTGGGAAAAAAGACGGAGACCATCAAAGATTTGGAGACTGAGGAACTAGTTCATCTAATGTCATGTATGGACAAGGCTCTCAGAGATGGAGCCAACGAACTGGCAGCTCTCTTCTCGGCAGGAGTCTTGAAGAAAAGGGCCCACCTTTGTACTTTTCTTTCCAATGGGGTTACACCCATCCAGAAGTCAGAACTCCTTTATGCTCCTCTTTCTACCCACCTGTTTCCACAAGAATTAGTGAAAGAGATCTCTTCAGCCTTAGCTCAAAAAGCCACGCAGGACTTAATCACCAAGACGGCTAGAAAAGTTCTGCCATCAAGCTTCGTTCCTCAGAAGGTCAAAGGAGAAGCTCCAGTGTTTCAGCCTTTTCGAGGCAGAACCCTCAGTAGAGGGAATTCAAGATCCGCTGGCAAAAGGTCTACGAAAAGAGGCTCTAGACAAGGGAGAAGTAGAGTCTGAGGAAAGTCTCCTTCAGACAGCAGTAGGAGCCAGATTGACACACTTCTGGCAAGAATGGGAGAGGAGAGGAGCGGACCCATGGTCCATTCAATTGATCAAGGAGGGGTACAAGAGCCCTTTCCTGAGGAAGCCCCCTTTAGCTACAAGACCGATAGACCTTTCGGCCAATTACAGAGTGAAAATCAAGGCGGAGGCTCTGCAACAGCAGTTTTCTCTATTGCTGCAGAAACAGGCTATAGAGAAAGTGCTAGATCCAGAAACTCCAGGATTTTACAATCGTTTGTTCCTGGTTCCCAAGAGTTCTGGGGGATGGAGGCCGGTGCTAGACGTGAGCGCACTCAACGTGTTTGATCAGAAGACAAAATTCACGATGGAAACAACGAAATCCGTTCTAGCAGCAGTCAGACAGCACGACTGGATGGTATCAATGGATCTTCAGGATGCGTATTTTCACATCCCTATCCACCCAGGCTCCAAGAAATACCTGAGGTTCGTTCACGGGGGAGAAGTTTTCCAGTTTCGAGCCCTTTGTTTCGGCCTAAGCACCACTCCTCAGATTTTCACGAGATTAATGACAAACGTAGCTGGAATGCTTCACACAAGAGGCATCAGAGTCTCCTTATATCTGGACGACTGGCTCCTCAGAGCTCCTTCCTACGCTCGCTGCCTGGAGGATCTTCAGACAACTCTTCATTTATCAGAAGAACTTGGCCTGTTGATAAACAGAGCGAAGTCTCAGCTGACCCCATCCCAAGATATTCAGTACCTTGGGATGAGGATTCAGAGTCAGGTTTTTCGGGCTTTTCCGTCTGTATCAAGGACGGAACAAGCATTAGAAAAACTTCAGAAATTCCTAAGGAAACGAACTTGCTCGGTGAGGGAATGGATGAGTCTGCTGGGGACCCTTTCCTCTCTAGAATAGTTTGTCTCCTTGGGAAGACTGAACCTTCGTCTGTTGCAATTCCATCTAAATCGGAACTGGGACAAAGACAAGGAACTAGAGACAAAGTGCATCCCCATTTCGGAGCAAGTCAGACATTATCTGAAATGGTGGAACGATCCCCTCAAGCTTCAAGAGGGCTTTTCCTTGCAACAGAGGAACCCAGACCTAGTGTTGTTCTCCGATGCGTCGGACTCGGGGTGGGGAGCAACACTGGGAAAGATGGAAGTCTCGGGCTCCTGGACCAGAGAACAAGTAAAGTGGCACATCAACCAGAAGGAACTAACTGCTATCCTTCTGGCTCTGATAGAATTCGAACACTTAGTGGAGAAAAGAGTGGTGCAGGTCAAGTGGAGAAAAGAGTGGTGCAGGTCAACTCCAACAACACGACAGCATTGGCCTACATCAACAAACAAGGAGGCACCCACTCCAGGTCTCTTTACGAGACTGCAAGAAAACTGCTTCTTTGGGTGAAGGAGAAAGATGTGACACTAGTTACCCGTTTTATTCAAGGCGAAAGGAATGTGAGGGCAGACATGCTGAGCAGAAGAAATCGAGTCCTATCGACAGAGTGGATGCTTCATCAGGACGTCTGCAAGAGCTTGTGGCGGATTTGGGGACGACCATGCATAGACCTCTTCGCCACAGTGCAAACGAGGAAGTTGGAGGCTTACTGCTCTCCCATTCCAGATCCCGAGGCGATTCACAGACGCGTTCCTCATGGATTGGTCCAATTTGGACGTGTATGCGTTTCCCCCGTTCAAAATTATTCACAGAGTGTTGCAAAAGTTCGTAGCTCACGAGGGGACCAGAATGACCCTAGTGGTCCCTTACTGGCCAACAAGGGAATGGTTCACAGAGGTACTGGAATGGATGGTGGACACCCCGAGAAGACTACCATTGAGAATAGATCTACTCAAACAACCCCACTTGGAAAGGTATCACCAAAACCTCCAAGCTCTACAAATGACTGCCTTCAGACTATCGAAAAACTCACAAGAGCTAGAGGCTTTTCGAAGGAGGCAGCTAACACGATTGCAAGAGGAAGGAGGTCATCAACCATTAAGGTATACCAATCCAAGTGGGAAGATTTAGAGGATGGTGCAGGAACAACTCTGTTTCCTCTTCCAGTACCTCTGTAACCCAAATAGCAGATTTTCTTCTTTTCCTTAAAAGGAAACTTAAGTTCTCTATTTCCACAATTAAGGGATATAGGAGTATGTTAACTGCTGTTTTTAGACACAGAAACTTAGATCTGTCTTGCAATAAGGATCTCCAGGACCTTATCAGATCCTTCAAGACCGTTAAAGAGAAAGTTCAGGACTCACCAGCTTGGAACTTAGATGTGGCCCTGAGGTTTCTCATGGGAGATAGGTTCGAGTCCTTGCATAAGACATCATTAAAGGACCTTACCATGAAAACTCTTTTCCTGGTCAGTTTGGCCACAGCAAAAAGAGTAAGTGAGATTCATGCCTTCAGCAAGTCTGTAGGCTTTAGACAAGGCAAAGCAATTTGTTCATTGCAACTTGGTTTTCTTGCTAAGAATGAACTCTCATCTCGACCCTTGCCCAAAACATTCGAGATTCCGAACCTGACGGATATCACAGGTAAGGAAATAGAGAGAGTTCTGTGCCCGGTAAGAGCTCTGAAGTACTACCTGGAAAGGACTAAGGACTTATGAGGTAAGTCAGAAGCGCTTTGGTGTTCGGTCAAGAAACCCTCGTTACAAATGTCTAAGAATGCGCTATCTTATTTTATCAGGCAATTGATAAGAGAAGCACATTCAGAGTTTAACGAAGCGAATCTAGAGATTCTCAAAGTTAAGACGCACGAGGTTAGGGCAGTAGCAACCTCTGTGGCTTTTAAACAGAATAGGTCCCTGCAAAGTATCTTAGATGCGACCTTCTGGAGAAGCAAGTCAGTGTTTGCCTCACATTACCTTAAACAGGTTAAGACCGTATATGAAGATTGCTACACTCTGGGTCCATTTGTAGCGGCTAATTCAGTAGTGGGAGAAGGGGCTACCCCTGCAATCCCATAAACCAATACCCTTTTTTCCTTTTCCTTGAAATGGAGAAAATTTTTATGGTTGTTTGCGAAGGCTGGACGCAGTTTTCCGCAATCATTAGCAAATAGTTTTTAGTTAGATTGTGTTTTTGTTTTGTTATTTAGTCAGGTGGTCGTTTTGTTCCTTGGTAGCGCCCGGAACAAGGGTATTTTAAGGAGGTCTAGTCACATAGAGGTTATACACCGGTTGACAGCCCCTGGAGATTTTCAGCCTCCTGGGTGGATCGTTGGATCTCTTGAGGAATGCAGACAGAATGAGGCAGGAAAACATTGAAGTCAGCTTCCTTAACAGGTAGGAACCTTGAGTTGGTTTTGCAATTTTTAATTTTGTCAATTCCAACGATGTTGGCTGTCTCTGACTCTCTGCCAAAGGTGTCAATCGGCTATATATATAACTACCAGTTAAGTCAGATGTTTAAAAATGATATTTTCATAATAAAATAAATTTTTGAACATACTTACCTGGTAGTTATATATAATTTAATTCCCACGCTCCTCCCCTCTAGAGACGAGAGGCATGGAAGATCTGAGGAATAACTGGAATGGTTCCAGGTACCTGGGTAGAGGGCGCATAGTTGGACCACCTGACCTCCTTATCGGCGATTGCCGCGAGTTTTGAAATTCTGCCGTGACGTCAGGGACTTAAGCTATATATATAACTACTGTACCAGGTAAGTATGTTCAAAAATTTATTTTATTATGAAAATATAATTTTTCTTATATTTACAGGAATTGATCAAGAAATACAAATACAGTGAAATGTGTACTACAAGCAAGAGCAATGTTACGATGAATAGTACAGTAATGGATAATTTCATTTATGAGTTCTCAAAAAATGCACAAGTTAAAGAATTTAGTGGAAGAGCGACTCTTTCTGGAATTGATGGCAGTAATTTAAGAAACAGCAATTTTGAAGTTCCTCAAAGTTTAGCACTGAGAGGTGATGGTAATGTTTACACGTCTATAGTTTCAAAGTCTCCTTATGTGAATGAATATGCAAATCCAGCTGTAGAAACTAGCAGTTATATCAGCAATATTCCTCTAGAAAGATCTTCAGCAGTATGTCAGCCTGTTGAGTTTACCAACACCGAGGTGAGTGTCACAAAAGGTTCTCACCTAGAACATGTCTTCTCCAAAGAAAAACCATATTCACCAACATTAGCAGTTGATAAGAATCAGTTTAGTGCCAGTGTCTGTCCAGCACTTCCTCAGGAAGCAGTTTTTGCCAGAAAAACCGGTATTGTGTCACCCAAGGCAGTAACAAAATTGGATGGAGATAAAATCATGAAAAATGATTTCCACCAAGTTTGTGATAAAAGTTCTTTGTCAGTTAACACATCAGATCAGCCCATGTTCGACCCTGGATTGTCTGTTGCCTTACCTATTTCAAACTGCTTAGTGGGAGGTAATACTACAAGCAAGATTTCTGATGCAGAGAAAGGTTGTAAATCTGTGTTTGCTATTCAACCGACATTAACTCGAGATCCAAAAACCAGTGATGTTCTAGATAATACCTGTGTATCCAGTATGGAGACATCTGTTGACCAGTTTCAGTGTACAACTGGAAGAGATGTAATATCTGTTACAGGTGGAAAAGAAACAGTGGACTTTAGTGAACCCAGTAAACTTATCAGTTGTCTTTCATTGCTTCAAAACCTGGAAATGCCACGCAATCGATGGTTAAGGCATAACGTAAGCCAAAGTGGGTTGCGTAAACCCAGCAGGCTGAATTCTGATTTTTCTGTTTCTGGTTCAGTAGCACCAAGAAGCCAGGAAAAGTTAAATTCTATCCACTGTGTCCCAATACATCAATCAGATACTGTCAGTGAAAAAGAAAATGGTACTGTTGCAGACTGTTGTAAACCAACTGAAAATGTATATATGTCTGCCATACAACAGAAGACGCCCAATAATCTTGTTGCTGCTGGACACAGTCTTAATAGTGGCAGTTGTGAACCGGGAAAGAATAATTCTTTTGATCAGCTTGATAATTCTTGTTTGTCATCAGATGTCAGTATAGCATATATTAACCAGATGACCCTTGCAGCGAATAAAAAAATTGGACATCATAATGTGTTAGTAAAATCACCATTTGATCTGTATACGATAAATCAAACTTCTTTAAAAGATGAAAATCAGAACCCACTGACCCCTTACACTTCAGCTTCAGCCAGTGTTAAGAAAGTTGAAGAAAATTGTCATTCAGTGAATCCTTGCGGAGAATTCAGAGGAAATGATAGGGAGCTGTATGAATGTGATGGTTGGATATTGCACAAAAACAATATTGGAGATCCACAAAATAATATGAATCAAGCTGGCAGTAAAAATATTTCTTTACCACAGCTAGCTTCTGGCAGTCAAATTATTCATGACATTGACGAGCATCATAAGGTTGGAAAGGCATTTATCTGCGATAGAAATGTTACATTGCCAGATGTTACAAATGAAGAACTTGGAAAGAAAAATAGTTTGTTTGATGACCAGACTGGATCAACTAGTTGTGGCCTTGTCACTAATAATTTGCAGTGTTCTGACAGAAAATATCCTGGAGATAATAATGAATGTGAAGCTAGGAACAATGGAAAGGATCTTGGAACAAAAGGTGTAAATTACTCTCAGTTTTCACATGATACATCTTTGAAAATTAACATTAGCACTGCAGAGATGTCTGTTGTAGAGTTTTCAGAGAAAGTTTTTAACGATAGCAACATGAGTCAGTGCTGTGAGGAAGATGGTAGTCCCAATAAAAAACCAGTCAGTGAGACAGAAGTAAACTCAAGGGTGTCTCATCTTTCTGGGTGTACAGACTGTGAAGACACTAAAGCAAGCAATGTGAGAGAGATTGTGGATAGATCATCTAGTGAGAGATGTGATTTAGAAGTAAGGAATGTGACTTATATGGAGCAAGCAACAAGGAAAGTTGAAGAAAAAGCATATAGTTTACATAAATCAGAAGAAAAATATTGTACAGCGCCAGTAATATTGCACAATTCACCAGTTGACAGAATAATTTCTGAAAATTCGTCTCCAGAATTACCACAAACACCACCCCAACCCAGAGTAATTTGTCAGCTCTCGACTGAAGAGGCAAAAGAAACTGAAGCAGATGTGGAACATAAGCAACTTTGTCATGCAACTAGTATGAAAATTAAATCCCCATCTGATAGATATGTCACTAATACGAAGATGCCTTGTGAATTAAGCTCTGGCAGTGGTCAGAATTCCAAACATGTATACGAAAAGTGTCTCACAAGCAGTGGAAGTCAACTGTTGACTGAAGAAGAAAAAGAAACAAAAGCTAAAAGGGAATATGATGACCTGGATTCTCCACCAAATGCTCAAGATTGTGAGCAGCTCTTAGAGGAATTAAACCTCTTGGACTTAAGTCTGCAATTAAAGAAGCAGGAATACAAAACTATTGTAAATAGTGTCACCGATGCTACTTCACCATCAGTGCATCATACCTTGGAAAAGTTAAAGCTGATTATCTCTGAATTGAAGAAAAGTTACAAGAAAAAGAGAGCTCAGATTAAAAATCTTAATGTAGAACCTGGAAAACAGGTGCATCATTTAGAGATGGAGAAGCAACCTTGTCATGCAACAAGATTAAAAGTTAAATCCCCACCTGATAGACATACCACAAATATTAAGAAGCCTTGCGAATTAAGCTCTGGCAGTGATCAGAATTCTAAGGATGTGTGGGAAAAGTGTCCCACAAACACCGAGTTAGCCCTTGACCAGGTTGAAGGAGGTCTTACGCTTCCCTTGTCTCTAAGCAGTAATCATGTCACTGTCAAAAATCCCTCCATTACAGAAGAGACTGAGGGGCATAAGACAGCTAGTACAATGTTTACTGGTAATCACTGTGTACATAATAATAATTTATCTAATCTAAATTACAATCAAAATAATTTTTTTAACGATAATATGAATGGATTTGATCGTGTCTCACCCCATCCAGAGATGAACAGCATTCCCTATTTGCCACACACAAATTTTGAAAAGCAAATCAGTTTTGGCACTGTTCCATATCCTGTTTATCCACTGTTAGGAATTCAAAACAGGCGCGCTTTTTCAGTGCATGTAGAAAGTCAGAATAGATATTTACATAACGCAGGATATCCTCTGATACCTCCGCCATATCTGCAAGCAAATCCTGGTCCTCAGTTTATGTTGCCAGTGTATGGTAACACCTTAGTGAGGCCTGTTTCCGTAGCATTCAGCCATTACAGTCATCACACAAACATGGCCTCTTCGGGAGGCATGCACGGATTTTCTCCCCCTGGTCAGTTTTATTACCCGTCTCGTCCCCTTCTCAAGAACTTCCCCTTATCTTAGGTCATTGTATTCATGTAAGGTTAGTACACGAAAGAGTTCTGTTTTAGTGTTCAAAAGTTAATGTGCAGTCTAATTTTTTTTATTGTAAAGGAATACTATTTTTATATGGGGCAAATTTTTGTGATCTGAAAGAAAATAAGTATGGATCTTCTGAGTGGTAAAGGTAGGCATAAATAATTCCCGTTCTGTTTTCTCTGTGATCTCGCAAAATTTATTCGATGAGATTCTTTGGTAATTTTGTGTTGTCAGCATATTTTGTTTATCATGTACACAAGGAATTTATGTGTATATCCAGTTAATTTCTCCATTTTTATGAATTTGATTAAATCTTCTGTATAGTAAGTAAATGAGCAAATCCGCAAGGTAAAGAAAAGAAGAGTCTAGGGTGAGCTAGTGCTGGCATACATTTTAAAACAGGAAAGAAGAGTGAGTATATAGCAATATTACATTTTGTTTAAAGCCATCAAATAACGCGGAGTATTTACACAAAATCATAATGTTTATGACTGCTTTGCTCCTCCTTAAGCTATTGTGTAAATGTATTATTGCTCCTTTCCTGTCTTCCTTTTTAAAACATAGTTGCACATTGGTTGACGGTAATGCATCCTTGTATATTGCTAAATGCTTCTACTAAGATGATTTGAAGACAGTATGCCATATATAAATCATAAAGTGTGAATTGTATTTTAGATTGAATCTCATGTTATGCTTTTTTTGATTTAATAAAAATCAGTTTAATACAGGATGTATTATTGTTTCCTTTCAGTATGTAGCAACATCAGAAATTTTCAAAATTAAATTCCAGAATACTTCACATTTGATCACCCCTGAGGGAAGAGGGTAGAACCAATTTCTCAATCCCCGTAATGGGGTAGCGCTGTCAGTGCACCTCACGCTGTGCACTGTAGGCATTACTTGAGGTTTTTGCAGTGTTCCTTCAACCCCTAGCTGCAACCCCTTTCATTCCTTTTAGTATACCTCCGTTTATATTTATATCATCAGCCACATGAAAGATTACAAGATAAATGGGAAGATACCCAAACATCAAAAAATTCTTAGAAAAAATCCCGCCTCATTGAAGAGTGATAGCTTTACTGTTAAATCCAAGAGTGAAGAACAAGCTCTTTTAACATTATCCAGCTTGGATCTTTGTATGTAAGCAAGTGGTTTATGCTATGTCCCTGAACAAAATCGTAATGACAAATACTACTGGTAGGCAATTGTATGTGTTTGTTAAGTAGTTTCACTCGTTTTTCTTGGGCTTCCTACTTGCTTAAGGAATTGAGAATATTCCACCAACATACTTACAGGATAAGTGGTCTGGTTAAACTAAGATATACTTCTTGTCTTTAAAATTATGTTGCATTAAAAGAAAAAGACATTGCTGGTAGGATGCATATTAAAGATCTTGTCGCCTAGACATCTGAACAGCCAAAACTAACGTAGGTTCTTCATTGTATTGGTTAAAATCAAGTTAACTGTTTTTACAGATTCGTATAATTTAAAGCTTCCAAAAACTTTATAAGGCTAATGGAAAGTTGTTAAACGTTGTTGTGGAGTAACTACATAACTGCATTTCTTTGTAAAAGTGAGTATGTTAACTGCAGATTGCATTGAACGGTTGATGTGCAGATGATGCAGCGTATTTATGTCGTTAATATATCCAGATTTTAAACTTGCAGTTGCAGATTTTCTTTAACAGATTTTAGATAAAACTAATGTACAATGCAAGCTGAACCTCACCAAAACTTGAAATATGTTTGAGAGTAAGTCTAACACGCTGGATCCTCTTGCCTGTAACTTTTTGTTGATGATGTTTCTCTTATCATCAACTCGTTCCTCCCGTAGGGTAGTAATGCCGTCAGTGCACCTCATGTGGTACACTGTAGGCATTATTTAAGGTCCTGTGCAGCATCCCTTCGGCCCCTAGCTGCATGCAGCCTCTTTCATTCATTTTACTGTAGCTCCTTTCATATCCTCTTTCTTCCATCTTACTTTCCACCCTTGCCTAACGGTTTTGTCAGTGCAACAGCGAGGTATTCCTCCTGTTACAACTTTCAAACCTCCTTTACTCTCAATTTTCCTTTCAGCGCTAAATGACCTCATAGGTCTCTGCACTCGCCTTTGGCCTAAATCCTATATTCCTATCCTTCCCATGAACTCATTCCAGAGTTGTAGGTGTTATTGATATCAGTCACTGCTGAGACTTATATCCTGTCCAGCTCTATTTATATGTACGTAAAAAGTTTACTGAGAGTAGCAAGATTTTTAGAGACCTATCCTGTAGATTTTTTTTTTTTTTACTTTGTCGTCTCCCGCGAATGCCACCAGTATATCGGAAATCTAGGAATTATTAAACGGCCGTTTACTTGACTTTTTATTTTATTTTTAGTGATAATCACGTCTAATTGCCGTATTAAACTTAAAAATCTTAATCACGTAATGAAAAATACCGCCTGAAGTGAAGAGCTTACAAGAAGAATGCAAATTTAAAAAGGAAATAAAGACTCCTATTCTGCAGGAGCTACGATACTGACGAGAAAACACTGAAAGACAATTGTAAAATATAAGAAGCACCTTATTTTGAAAACGTACATGGCCCCGCCATAGAGGGAATTATCCATGTGGAGGGCTCTACATAAAACCAAACAAAGTGAATTAGGTGACCACAATGAAACATTATTGGAACCAGTGAATGCTAACAGAGCTGATGCCTAACCTCTTCACTTGTTCTTTTGTTCGTTTTTGTAAACATTTATCTCGTTTTCAGAATCGAAGAGTTCTTGAATTTAAATCGTGATCTAATACAAAAAAAGTGTAAATTGTATGGACGTTGACACGTGTCTACGGCACAGTTTAGTAAGAAGCCGTCGTCCAAAACGTAGCCTAGGCCCATGGGTAGATCGATCACATACTTGAGACGAGGGCACCAATTCTTGCAAGTAATTTGTTTAATTCTTAGTGCATTAGTCCATTTGCCATTTATATTCAGTTTTAATTTGCTTAGCCGGTGAATTATACTTTTAAATTATAGGGTCAGGTGCGATGTCTAGTGGTTTAGCCAGGCATCGCATTCTACCATTGAATATGGGTTAAAACCAAGTGTCCCATAGGCTAATGGGTAGTCAGAATCCAGCTAAATAGATTAAAATATGACATAAATTATCCAGGACAGGAAAGTTGCCTGTGCCACAAGCTATGTTCACGTTTCAGTCTGTAACATAGCCTTAGTAGCCTGAGCCTAGGCTTCAAGTAGACCATTTAGGTCTATGCTTCGAGAAAGTGAGTTTCCTTGACATCAACCTTGGTGACATGGCGTTCATTTGTTGTAGATGTTATAGTGATCCAGTTATATATTATATATTTTATCCTATCTGAAATAAGCCTTAGACTTACATGTAACTAACACGAATTTGCAGGAGATTGATGACTTGAAGCAATCTATTCATTGGCATCAACATTTTGCTGTTTCTCAATTGTGGACTTCCTGCTGTAATTGATGTTTTTTTATCGATTACCCTTTTCCTTCATTACTTTATATATGCATTCCCCCGCCCCTTCCAGTGCTGTGTTTCGACTTTGAATTCTTGAAACTTTTGTCGCCATTGTGTTTATGTGTGTATATATATATATATATATATATATATATATATATATATATATATAATATATATATATATATATATATATATATATATATATATATATATATATATATATATATATATATATATATACCCTTATGATGTAACCGCAGATGTTATGTGCTTTTTTATTGACTTTCTGTATTCCTACGAGCGTCTAGTTCTAGTCAATGTCATCTTTTTAAAACATTCGCCTTTTGTGTGTCAGTCGCTAGCCCTAAGAGATAGAAAAAAAAAATAAACAGAGATCAGAGATAAAAATAAAATAGACAGAGATCTGGTTAAACTATTTAATGAGTAACGCAGTCTGGTAAAACAGACGGTAACGAGACTATTAAAGCAAAACATTCTATCAAGGTAGTCACTTTAGTCTAGTAGGATAGTCTTACATGGGAAACCGGAGGTTTTCTTTTATGTTTGTAGTTCGTTTTCTGTGTTAAGTGCCCAAACACTTTTAATGTACAGTATGTGCGGACTGTTCATAAGAATGGTTTATTTAGTGTTTGAAACAGGTCCCCAGATTAGACTTACTTTAGCATTAAATCAAGCCCAAATACAAAATAAGTTCTTTCAATGGAAAGAGAAATTTTTTAAAATTCATTATGGTTTGTGATGAGCATTTTGAAATGTGGAAAATTGAGAATGTTTATTTTTACTAATTCAAAGGAATCACAAAAGTAAGCGCGTGATTTTGTTTTTTAGTTGAAGCCACTGGGAAAGTTCAAAATGAAACGATATCTTTGTACCCCGAAGATGTGTTAAAGTACACGAAAGAGCTTGGCACTCTGTCGTTTCATTTTGAACTTTCCCAGTGGCTTCAGCTAATAATTTTAATAATTCAGTGAATTAACTTGACGTCTTGATAAAATTATATATCATTACGTTACACACACACACACACTCATATATATATACAGTATATATATATATATATATATATATATATATATATATATATATATATATATATATATATATATATATATATATATATATATATATATATATATATAAAGCCTGGAAGTCCCAGAGAGATTGGGCATTCTCTCTCTCTCTCTCTCGTGATAGAGCAGTAGCTTATTAAGCTCACCAACTGAATGAACAACGTTTGATTCCCGAAGCCATCTAGGAGGGAAGCTGTGGTCGCATTTGCCTAACCGGCTAATTGTTACCTAGTTGTTAGTCGACTGTTATGGGTTACAACAATAATAGAGGGAGAAGGAAGTAAAAAAAAAAAAAAGATAGACATGCGTTTTTTACTCAATAAAAATGCGTGCAATCAAAGGCTAAGTACCATTCTCTCTCTCTCTCTCTCTCTCTCTCTCTCTCTCTCTCTCTCTCTCTCTCTCTCTCTCTCTCTCTCTCTCTCCAGAGCAGAGAAAGACCTCTTAACATAGCTGTTGCATTCCTCGGTGTCCTTGAAAACGCATAAATTTTTCCCCCACTGAGGGGATCCCATCTTCGTGTGTTACCAAAGGAAGCAGATAGAGAATGCGTTGTATGAGAGAGAGAGAGAATTTTTGTTAGATTGATCTCCTGCCCAGACTTTATATTATTATTATTATTATTGCTAAAAAATTCACAATGATGTGAATAATAAAAATGCACAATTAGATAAATAAATTTTATTTTATGTAATACAGGATATTTATAAAATTTAGATTATTATTATTATTATCATTATTATTATTATTATATTATTGAAGGGAGGAGATTTGTTCCCGCTTATAATTGTTAACATTGTCAACAGTACGTAACTGTTAATTTTTAGTTTTCTGTAAAAGAAAACTGTTGTGCCGGCTTTGTCTGTCCGTCCGCACTTTTTCTGTCCGCCCTCAGATTTTAACAACTACTGAGGCTAGAGGGCTGCAAATTGGTATGTTGATCATCCACCCTCCAGTCATCAAACATACCAAATTTCAGCCCTCTAACCTCAGTAGTTTTTATTCTTTTCAAGGTTAAAGTAGCCATAATCGTGCTACTGGCAGCTATATAGGACAGGCCACCACCGTGCTTAAATTTTCGTGGGCCGCGACTCATACAGCATTATACCTAGACCAACGAAAGATAGATTTATTTTCGGTGGCGTTGATGATACGCTGTAGCGGCTGTACAGAAAACTCGATTGCGCCGAAGAGACTTCAGCGTATTTTTTACTTGTCGTTTCTTAATCTGTCTTGTGTAATCCCTGTTGTATGTGCATTCTGATTTTGTTTCTGTCAGTGAGCTCATTATTATTATTATTATTATTATTATTATTATTATTATTATTATTATTATTATTATTATATCATATAAAAAAGTTAATATCTTCCTCTCCTACACTTCTCTCTCTCTCTCTTTTTCTTCCGGAATACTACCCTTAACAGAAAAAGAAAAAATTTATTGAATGTCAATGAATCTTTCTCTCTCTCTCTCTCTCTCTCTCTCTCTCTCTCTTCCGTAAAACTAACCTTAAAAGAAAAAGAAAAAATTTAAGGAATCTCTCTCTCTCTCTCTCTCTCTCTCTCTCTCTCTCTCTCTCTCTGACTCACGATTGACCTCTGGCCTTTGCCCAGGGAAGTCAGAAGGGTCACTGTGTTTGTTTTTGTTGTGCAGTCTCTGTTGCTTTGTGTAGTTTACCATCTAAGCTTATTTGTTTGTGAAGAGGGGTCTATCCGGAAAGGCCCGAGGAGCTAATGCGATCTAGATATTGCAAGAGAGAATCGGATTGTTCTGTGTATTTATTATATATATATATATATATATATATATATATATATATATATATATATATATATATATATATATATATATATATATATTATTGTATGTACGTCTCCATTTCATCAGTAGAAGGGCAGACGCTCTTCGTGGATAAGACATAGAGTTTACACTGTAATGTTGAGAATGTGGTAAAATAATTCACGTCTACGTAAGGTACTTTCAATAGTTTATCTAATGGTGCCATATTATCCTGCCATTCTGACTCCTAAATATACATTATATATTATATATATATATCCATACATACATACTGTACATATATATATATATATCTAATTTATATTTATTTATTTTGATTGAGAAAGTTAGACAAGTGACGGAAGGGTTGATAGGGGAAGAACAGTGTAGGTTCAGACGAAGAAGCGGGTGATAGGATCAGACGCTTGTTATGATATTTTGATGTGATAATTTAAAAACCTAAAGGAAAATGGCGTACATAACTTACTCTTGCTTACTCTACCTAAAAAAAAACCACGACAGAATCGATTTAGAGGCACTCTGATGGTTGACATGGATGCACAGTAAAGATGAACTTTTGGGACCTTTTGTAATGACCTAGAGGTCACCTTGTATCGAGTTACCCCCAGGTGACACACTAGCAAGGTGCAATACCTGTAGGCCTCCCTTGCTAGTCCCCCGTAGGGGGTTAGTGCCCTCAGTGCACCCCACGCAGTGCACTGTAGGCATTACTTAAGGTTCTTTGCGGCGTTCCTTAGGCCGCTGGCTGCAACCCCTTTCATTCCTTTTACTGTACCTCCTTTCATAGTCTCTTTCTCCCTTCTTACTTCCCACCCTCTCATAGTGCAACTGAGAGGTTTTCCTCCTGTTACACCTTTCAAACCTTTCTACTGTCAGTTTTCTCTTTTAGCGCTGAATGACCACGTAGGTCCCAGTGCTGGGCCTTTGGCCTAAATTCTATATTCCATACAATTCCATTCCAAATGCTCATCAACTGAAACCCTCCTCTCTCTCTCTCTCTCTCTCTCTCTCTCTCTCTCTCTCTCTCTCTCTCTCTCTCTCTCTCTCTCTCTCTCTCTCTCCCGCTTTGGTTTGCTCTGGGGTTAAACCTCATTTGTAGAGAGAATACTTAAAGCATTGGCGTTTTCTTTAGGTGTCGGATAACAATGGGTCAGTGTGTGCTTGCCCGCACATCTGTTGCATACTTCTGTCGGGCGAAAAAGCTTGCTTGAAAGCAATGCCTTTCTTGCTCTGCATTCCTTTTTTTCGTTTGTGCTTCTCATTTCTTTGGTTTTGCTTTGCTTTGGTTTGAAATTTTATTTTTCGACTGTCTTATTTTAGATGCCATGATTGAAACGTACCTATTTTCAGTGGCGTTAGTATTATTATTATTATTATTATTATTATTATTATTATTATTATTATTATTATTATTATTATTATTATTATTATTATTATTATTATTCTTTACTATTATTATTATTATTATTATTATTATTATTAAGTCTTGTTAAAGAGAATGGCAGCATTATTGGAATTGATTTTATGTATAGTCTTTTCAGTTCTTATTATATATTCTTCTCATGAGGGCTGATATTATTATTATTATTATTATTATTATTATTATTATTATTATTATTATTATTATTATTATTATTATTATTATTATTATTATTATCTGTGCAAACGTTCACTTGTATCTAAGCAAGACTCCGCAAAATGGGAGAAAAAAAAAGATGGAGAATATGAGAGAAGTCATTACCAAGTAAATAAAAATGAATGAGCTTACAGACGAATCTGTAAATTAGAAGCAGCTATGCAAATGAGAGATTGTGAGCGGATTCATGCACTTGTTTTTACGTTCCTTGAATATGCGTATCTATGATCTGACGTGTGATGTGTAACATACACGCACACACAATATATATGTGTGTATATATTATATATATCCTTTATTTTCCTTATTTTGGCGTTTTTATGGGTTCCTTATAGTTGATGGAATTCTGTTTTAACAGAAAATATTTCATAGTCATATATATATATATATATATATATATATATATATATATATATATATATATATATATATATATATATATATGTGTGTGTGTGTGTGTGTGTGTGTGTGTGTGTGTGTGTGTGTTCGTTTTTCCACATACTGTTAAATTCCTCAACGTTACTTTAACAGCATAAACTGGTGTTCACAGCAATACTTCGCATGAAGCACTACGCTGTTCTGTACTGAACCTTTGCCAGAGCAGTATTCAGAGTTGGGGGGGACTTCGGACAAGAGAACTGACGCGTAGCGACGATAGTTTTCGGTAATCTATCAATTCCACGCGCCAATCAACCAATCAGTCTTGCCGAATCGGTTAAAGTTGTTTAGGGGAATGAGCAAATTGGATTTGTTCTTACGAGATTCTGGTCCGCATCTTCTATACGAAAATTTTTCATGCGGTGCACTGTAGGCATTACTTGAGGTTCTTTGCAGCGTCCCTTCCTTACACCCCTGGCTGCCAACCCTTTCATTCCTTTTACTGTACCTCCGTTCACATCCTCTTTCTTCCATCTTACTTTCCAGCCTCTCTTAATTGATTCATAGTGCAATTGCGAGGTTTTCCTCCCGTTACACCTTCCAGATCTTTTTGCTGCCAGTTACCGTTTCGGCGCTGAATGACTTCATAGGTCCCAGCACTTGGCCTTTTGCCTAAAATCTATATTCTATTCTATTCTATGCGAAAATTTCACCAGAGGTGGGCCACATGCAGGGGCGTTCCTAGACATTTTGTGGCCTGGGGGCCACAGTCCCATTTGGGGCCCCTCTTATGGGGTGGGAGGCGAGCGAAGCGAGCCAAAGCAGCTGGGGGGCTGGGGAGGGGGCGCTGTAAGCAACCCCAGGGGGAAATTTTTAGAATATGAGCAATTGTAGGATCATTTTAAAGGCACTTGTAAATGCAAATTTCAGAAATTTTATTTCCTAAATTTCGCAATTTGGGCCCCCCCCCTCACTTTTGGGCCCGAGGGGCGATTTCAAACAGCCCTCCCCCCTCACGGACGCCACTGGCCTTATGATTGTAAAAAAATTATTACGTTTTGGGAGAGATATCAATGTAACTTTTATGAAAAATTCTCAGCCTTAAGTGAGGTTTGCAGTGTCAGAACGCTCACCTTATTGCACTATTTGTTTTTGGGAGCCAACATCAAAGAATACCATACACAAACGGCGAAATTCTTTTCTGGTTAATTATTTTCTAGTCTCCCGGAGGATGTCCAGCAATTGGAACTTCAAAAGTTCAAGCGAAGATGCAATACATTTCTACCCCAATTCTATTCTTGTATTTTAGTACGTTTTTATCTATTTATTAATTCATTAATTTTTTTTCTTTTATGTACATCTTCCTAATGAACACCATGTTCTTTGGAAGCTCGAATTTCATGTCAATGGCCCCTTTGGTGGGCTTGTTCCATATGAATAGGGTTCATCTTCTGAATAATAATAATAATAATAATAATAATAATAATAATAATAATAATAATAATATAATAATAATAATATTCTTTGGAAGCGTGAATTTCAAGTCAGTGGCACCCTTTGGTGGGCTCCTTCCACACTAAAAAGGTCCATCATCTGAATAATAATAATAATAATAATAATAATAATAATAATAATAATAATAATAATAATAATAATAAAATAATAATAATAATAATAATAATAATAAAATAATAATAATATGCAAATGACCAATTCGCTGTTATAGATAAGATCCCGCAGACGACTGGGGTATGAGCAATATATTTTCATAGAGCGATAAAGAAACTCTGTTACGAGCCAAGGAGACGAACGCAAGCACACAGCAATTACACAGACACCACAGGATAGAACCGACAAAGGCCCTTGGCGCAAATTTTATTACGCTGCTTGCAAGCAGAGTGATTCTAGCTTCACGTCTTGGTGAAGTTTTACGTGCTTGCCTTGTCTGAATGGTCAAGAGCCCATATTGGCTGGCACAAGGACAGCTCAGTATCACATCATCTTATGAAGTGGTTAGTTACTTTTTGAATTTTTGCTTTTGTTTATTCGGTCCCGGAAATTTTTAACCAGATTTTGTTGTCAACCTCACGCGCGGTGCACTGTAGGCATTACATTACTTAAGGTTATTTGCAGCGTCCTTTCGGCCCCCTAGCTGCAACCCCTTTCATTCCTTTTACTGTACCTTCGTTCATATTCTCTTTCTTCCGTCTTACTTTCCACACTGACAATCGCTTCATAGTGCAACTGCGAGGCTTTCCTCCTGTTGCACCTTTCAAAATCGTTCTGCTCTCAATTTCCGTTTCAGCGCTGAATGACCTCATTGATCCCAGCGATGAGCCTTTGACCTAAATTCTATGTTCTATTCTGTTTAGCAAGGACCGCGAATTCAAGTACGATTTTCCTATGATGAATGAATATAATAATAATCTTATCTCAATTTCCTTGGGCCGTACGAAAATTAAATAGGTAAAACCGTAGAGTTCTGGGACCCTGTTTCTTCTCGTGTTTGGAAGACGTGGGTAGGATTCCGGTTTCTTTGAAAGGTAGTAAGTTAGAAGTTCATTGCACGCGTACATAGATTCATGTAGTGTGATAGTATGCGTATACGCATTCCACCTCATGTAGCTTTCTCTCTCTCTCTCTCTCATATATATATTTATGTGTATGGTTATATAGGTATATATACATACATCATATATGAATGTCTCTTCCTGTAATACCACAGTGTAATATGAATATAAGAAGGCCCATAAAACAATATTTAAACGTTGCAACCATATATTTCGGGCACTTGCTTCTGTGCCCCTGTTCACTGGTAGAATATGGACAGATGAAATGTTACAAGGGTAAATATACAGAGCATATATAGGTGTGGCATTAAGTCTCCGATGGTATGCAGGGGACATCATATATATATATATATATATATATATATATATATATATATATATATATACATATACTATATGTATATATATATATATATATATATATATATATATATATATATATATATATATATATATATATATATATATATATATATATATTTAATGTTCATCACGATTGGTCAGTTATCTAACTATGGGACCCAGGATGTAAAACGTCCCGGAAAAGGAATTTTTTAGACAGGCAATCTAAATAATGATTCATGTTCGAAATGCGAGCATAAGAATAAACACGTTGACATGCACACACATAGATGGTAGTTAGCTCCATATCCTTATAAATCAAATCTACTTTTAAATTCTGATTTTACGGAGACGCTATTGATTTAAATTCGTCTGTGTATTTTCATTCATAAACGTCAAGTATGTGTGTGCATAGTTTGGATAATTATAAGTCACCTAACGCCCTCGAATCGTTACATTTTATGAAATGAACAACGTCACGAGCGAGTTATGATTTATCTCAGCAAGAGCCGATGCCAAACGTCACGAGCAACACCTCACGCCACAGCCAATGAGCTACTCCCATTTCCGTGACGTTATGTGACGTCACAGCTGCGGGTCGCCAGCTATAGATGTCGCTGCTCTGGATGGGGGAGGGGGTCTTGGGTGGTTGATCCCGGGGTGGTGGGGGAGGGGTCATGTTCCCGCCTGTCTAGCGAAGAGTCTCGACTGGTATCTGATCATTCTGATGTTGAGTCAAAGTTTGCCTATAAAAGGCTCAGTAACGCGTATTTGTTAAGTGAAATAAGAATGGTTTCTTCTTAATCGTTCTTTCGTCTAGCCGTAGCACTTCGGGGAACGAGCTGGGGTAAACGGGGCGCGTTTAATATTCGCCGGATAAGAATAGTTGGGTACCCGGGTCTCCCCCCCCCCCCTCTCCTTCTTCCTCTTCTTCTCCTTCATAGCAGAGTGAGTAATAGCAATCAGTGTTTTGGTCAGTGTTTCTTGGGCCGGTGTGAGAGGCAGTTTACGGCGGCGAAGCTGCCCCGTGCCCGTGACTGAACCGCGCTGGCAAGGGCCTTCCTTCCTTCTTCTCTTCTTGCGAAAATTGAAGGGGGTATGGTTTTGGACCACCGTGTCGCAGCTATGTTTTTTGGGCATCTGCAGAACGACAGAAAAAGATGTCGCAGCTTCGTGTTCGTCTAAATGCAAAACGACAAAAGATAGTGGACGATTGTTAACTAGGCTACACCACGCCATGATTGATGAACGAATTAATTAGTTTATTTATTTTATTTATTTCCTCTTAGGCCTAGAGGCTTTTGGTGACTTGTGGTAGACACGTGAATAATTCCTTTACATTCCGATGCTTATGACAAAGGCCTATTCCGAAAAGCAGTGTGTAAAGTGGACAGTGAAAAATGAAGAATCAAAAGTCACGGTGGTTGGTTTTGTGAATCATTGCTAACTAATAATCCTCGTGCCTTCCTCAGAATGGAGAAGCCGTTTTTGATTATCGATATATTTTTTCACCCTTTTCCTGTGGTCTGTGATTAATTGGATAATTAGGCTCATGTGATAGCGGTGTACTTATTAGTTAATATTTATTGCTTTCCTTTTCTCTATCAGTCTTTTTTAATTGTTTTTTTTTTGTCTTTTATTGTGTCACAATGAAAAGCGAGCAGCGTTACTGATATAGTTTATAATTTATTCAATATGTAGCCTCTCTCTCTCTCTCTCTCTCTCTCTCTCTCTCTCTCTCTCTCTCTCTCTCTCTCTCTCTCTCTCTCTCTCCTAAGAACAGTTGTCGTCTCTGCAACGTAGAGATATTATGGTATTCAATTTATTTTTATATTATAATTTTTCCGTTATTTTATAATGAATTTATGTTGATTTTGCCCATATTTAAACTGGAAACCAAATGTGTCTCTGATGACCGTGCATTAAATCTTAAACTGAAAATGGCAGGTATTATTTTCGACTCTCAATTTCGAAAGTGGTGTTGTAGGCCTAGACTTATACTAATAAATTAAAACTAGAACGGTGGTATTGTGAAACATAACTAACTGGTGAGGTTTAGAAATCGTAATTGTGACGGAAATTATCACAACAGGAAAGTCGACCTTGATTCAGGCCTATACAGGATTGAAAGTGCTTGACATAGGCCTAGACGTCGAAATACAATTTTCCATCGTATCCTAATTTTTCGTCCATTTCTTCAGCCAGACAGTCACCACCAACATGCGAGTGTTGGTGGTGTCTATAAGCATTGTCGTGGTGTTGGCGATTTGCACCACCACTGCCACATGGGCTCATCATTTCCCCAGCAAACGACAAGGTGAGTCGACATGAATTAAATTCTTTTAGGCCTACTGTAGAACCTTATTCAGAAAATTCTAATTCTCGCGAGATTTTAATGTTCCGTGTTTGAACAGGGTATCTTTCCTCAGTTAATTAGTCATTGAAATTGTAAATTTGTTCATTTATTTGTTTAAATTCTCTTAGGCCTAGAACCTTATTCAGAAAATTCTAATTCTCGCGAGGAGATTTTAATGTTCCGTGTTTGAACAGGTTATCTTTCCTCAGTTAATTAGTCATTGAAATTGTAAATTTGTTCATTTATTTGTTTTACATTATTATTCATATGACGTGAAACTTCACCCAACGGAAACTTCCAGGCCAGTTACGTATCAGGAGTAGGCCTAGCGGGATAGCGGTAGGCCTATCACAGATAGGCTGCCATTTATCAACTGTGCATGACACTCGATCAGGGCCACGTGTGGGCGAGGGGATGTCGACGAAAACAAAAAAAACTATTTTCAATCTCTGTCTCTCTCTCTGGTAGTTAGTCAGCTGCTGTGTTACGGCCATGGTGAAAAAAAGACATCGAGCTGTCAAGGTCATTCCAAAATGAGTCTATTTTTTATGAGCCAAAAGATTACAGAAGAGATTCGCTAATAGTCGAGTCGACTGTTTATGCAGGCGTTAGCTACTGGCTCCTACGAAAACCTTATTGTTTAGATAACAAAAAGGACCAGTTTATCTGTGTCGTCGGGTCCGCGGTTGTCAAGATAATGGCTGAAATGGGACTTTGTGTTGAGTAAACAGAGCTGATAGGATGAACGGCTTATAATACAGTGAGGCGAACGTGTTTGGTGACAAAGAATGCTCCTTTGGTTGTCAAAGATTTCTGTCGGGGCGCTTGGGTGTTCTAATGGTAGTTCTCTCGTTGTACAGGCCTGGCGTAAATCTCTCTCTCTCTCTCTCTCTCTCTCTCTCTCTCTCTCTCTCTCTCTCTCTCTCTCTCTCTCTCTCTCAGTTCAGCTGTATTGTGCATTTACACGTGATAGCTGCAGTCACAGGAAGGTTCAACTGAGTCTCTCTCTCTCTCTCTCTCTCTCTCTCAATTCAACTATAATCTGCATTTATTTGATAGCTGCATAATCACAGGGAGGCTCAAATTATAATTCTAAATTTAGCCTCTCTCTCTCTCTCTCTCTCTCTCTCTCTCTCTCTCTCTCAGCTCAGCTGTATTGTGGATTTATTCGATAGCTGCACAGTCACAGAAAGGTTCAAACCATAGTTATAAACTCTCTCTCTCTCTCTCTCTCTCTCTCTCTCTCTCTCTCTCTCTCATAAGAATAGAGATATATAGTATCACTGCTGTTGACCTCATCACCGAAAGAGTATCCATGACCTGCCATCCGTTCGCTAAAGTCTCCCCTCCAATGGTATTGCATTACTGCTTGGTGCGTAAAGATCGTTTCTTCGCCTCCCCTGGATTATGACTTATTGTTAATTTTTTCTTGTATTGAATTTCTTTTCATTTGGACGTTGCAGTCTGCGAAAGCTTGGCTTGTTCCTCTAGAATGTGGTGAATATGCTGTTAACTCCATCTAGCTTCGTTGTTCGTGGTGTGCACGCAACTTGTGCAGTCGTTGATCATCTGGTGATAATGTTGATTCTAATTATGATTCGACTCTCTTATTTTAGCAGCTCCTGTTCGTTCCTAAGCTCTCTCTCTCTCTCTCTCTCTCTCTCTCTCTCTCTCTCTCTCTCTCTCTCTCTCTCTCTCTCTCTCTCTCTCTCACACACACACACACACACACATGCGCACAAAATATATTGTTATACAAAGTAGTTGGCCTCGTTTAGTGACTTTCCATTTCTCTCTCTCTCTCTCTCTCTCTCTCTCTCTCTCTCTCTCTCTCTCTCTCTCTCTCACAAAAAGGTTTTATTAACCGGCTCATTGTAGCCTGAGACCTTAATACTGATGCTCGCGCCCTAATCGAGCTATGAGCTGTGGAACTTAATAACCCAGTAATCTGGGTAAATCCATCTGGCCGCGTTAGACCGTCGCGTTGCTTGCTTGCTTCTCAGTTGCTTGTCTTCCCTTTGCTTTTGGTCGCTAGTCTTCCCTTGCTTTCAGTTGCTCGTCTTCCTTTGCTTTCGGTTGCATGTCTTCCCTTGTTTTCGGTCGTTTGTCTTCCCTTGTTTTCGGTTGCTTGTCTTCTCTTGCTTTTTGCTGCTTGTCTTCTCTTGTTTTCGGTTGCTTGTCTTCCCTTGCTTTCGGTTGCTTGTCTTCCCTTGTTTTCGGTTGCTTGTCTTCCCTTGCTTTCGGTTGCTTGTCTTCCCTTGTGTTCGGTTGCTTGTCTTCTCTTGCTTTTTGCTGCTTGTCTTCTCTTGTTTTCGGTTGCTTGTCTTCCCTTGCTTCCGGTTGCTTGTCTTCCCTTGCTTTCGGTTGCTTGTCTTCCCTTGCTTTCGGTTGCTTGTCTTCCCTTGTTTTCGGTCGTTTGTCTTCCCTTGTTTTCGGTTGCTTGTCTTCTCTTGCTTTTTGCTGCTTGTCTTCTCTTGTTTTCGGTTGCTTGTCTTCCCTTGCTTTCGGTTGCTTGTCTTCTCTTGCTTTTTGCTGCTTGTCTTCTCTTGTTTTCGGTTGCTTGTCTTCCCTTGCTTTCGGTTGCTTGTCTTCCCTTGTTTTCGGTTGCTTGTCTTCCCTTGTTTTCGGTTGCTTGTCTTCTCTTGCTTTTTGCTGCTTGTCTTCTCTTGTTTTCGGTTGCTTGTCTTCCCTTGCTTTCGGTTGCTTGTCTTCCCTTGCTTTCGGTTGCTTGTCTATTCTTGTTTTCGGTTGCTTGTCTTCCCTTGCTTTTTGTTGCTTGTCTTCCCTTGCTTTCGGTTGCTTGTCTTCCCTTGCTTTCGGTTGCTTGTCTTCCCGTGCTTCTCCGGTACTTGTCTTCCCTTGTTTTCGGTTGCTTGTCTTCTTGCTTTCCGGTCGCTGGGGTTGCTGCCGTCATCTCCTGGCTAAGCAACTTTATATGCACTTTTTAAAATTTAATTTTGGGAGGGTTAGATGGGTCCTCTAACCTCTCATTTAAAAGAAAGTTTTCGGCACTGATTTGTAGAGCATTAGGCCTATCATGGGGTGGGAGCTAGTCTTAAAAAACCTCCTTTCAATGGTAAACCATAGAATGAATAGCAATATGTAGGCCTCATTGTCTATTATTCTGTACCATGCAGTGCGAGGAAAAGTTAAGTTAACCAGACCACTGAGCTGTTTAACAGCTCTCCTAGGGCTGGCCCGAAGGATTTGACTTATTTTACGCGGCTAAGAACCAATTGGTTACTTAGCAACGGGACCTAAAGCTTATTGTGGAATCCGAACCACATTATACCGAGAAATGAATTTCTATCACCAGAAATAAATTCCTCTAATTATTCATTGGCCGGCCGGAGACTCGGACGCGGGCCCAGCAGAGTGCTACCCGAGAACTATACCGACTCGTCCAACGAGGAACTTGCAATGTGAGGAGTAGATTACCAGATGTTATATACCTAGTCTCCTCTACCAGTAAAATGACCTCGATATTCTCCATTGTACTTTTAAACGAATAATAATAATAATAATAATAATAATAATAATAATAATAATAATAATAATAATAATAATGAAAATCCTTTATATCAGCTCATAGCCATTCTGGTGTGACCCGGTCTGTAGTTTTTGTAAATAAAGGTTTTTGCGTTGAGGAGGGAAGGAATTTTCGTTTGTTTTCAACGTAATTAGGATTCTCGGTATTCTTTTAACATGTTGGTTATTTTTTTTTTCAAGCGCGTAATTATAGTTTTCATTATTTCGTGTTTGATTTTTAACGAGAAGAACAGAAAACGACTCGTAGAAACCTAGACATGTCTCCCGAAAAAAGTTTCAAGTTCAGAAATTCAGGGAAATCAGGTTAGGCCAGGATTTGTCGAAAACGTAATTCATTCCTGTAGTTCTTCTTCTTCTTCTTATTTTTTAAGGGGGCCACCTTTAAAAATATAATGTAGCTTAAGGGAATTCCGATTTAACAAGAACTCTACTCTCAGTTGGTGGGTACTATTGCTGTAAGCTTTGCTTGGTGCTCTGCAGAAACAGTAGAAGGCACTGAACGCTCTTTGTAGTCAGCCTTTGGACCCAGATGCATTGCTATCTGCCATCTATTTGTCACCAGTTACGTTTAGCCTCTTTTGTGCTAGTTGTTCAATTTCTTAAATTGTGCTAGTTGTTCAATTTCTTAAACTTGGCGTTGCTCCGGTCTTGCTCCGATTTACACTTTTTTAGAAATAAACTCCTCTTTGTAGAAATGATGATCATTAGAACGCTGCGTGAATTTAAAAGCATCAGGTTAAACTTAAAAGAATCACGACGTAGCCTAAAAAATCTCTGCCAGGCAGAAAGCTCCCCCTCTTTATGGAAGGTGCCCAAATTCAAAGACTCATTTCATCCGCTGATTGGTAAATTATGCTGTCTAGTCCACCTCGGAGATAACATACCTAGCGCCTAACTCAGAGGGTGACATGTGTTGAGTGCTTCAATTCTGAGGACTCGACGAGATCTCTGTTCGTTTTCCGTTGGAGAAACAGAGATAGGGGTTATATCTCTCTCTCTCTCTCTCTCTCTCTCTCTCTCTCTCTCTCTCTCTCTCTCTCAGTACTCGACAAGAGTAGTGTTTCGTTTTCAGTTGGAAAAACAAAGCGAAATCATAATGGATGGTTCGTACTCGTCAGGCTTCAGGGAACTTTTCAGAGATAGGGATTCTCTCTCTCTCTCTCTCTCTCTCTCTCTCTCTCTCTCTCTCTCTCTCTCTCTCTCTCTCTCTCTCTCCGTCGGGGGTTTCGCTCCACTTAGGACATTATCTTGACACGTCTCCCTTTATTGAGTTTCTCATAAATCACGTGGGATTAGCCCTCGACAGCAGGCCATGTGTTTCTGAGCGTGTTTGACTTGGGAGACGAATGTACGAATTGCTGAGTGTAATGCTCGAGAAAATAATCTAGGTTGTATTACTTTATGAAGGCTTTGGATTTTACAATGTTGATGTGGTAAAATTTAGTCTCTCTCTCTCTCTCTCTCTCTCTCTCTCTCTCTCTCTCTCTCTCTCTCTCTCTCTCTCTCTCTCTCATATATATATATATATATATATATATATATATATATATATATATATATATATCTGTTGGTTTGGAAGAGGGACAAGGAACCCATTCGATGTAGCTGAGACAACGTGGTTGCATGCACGCCATGAGCAGTGATGCTCAGTAGACCCATTCACCAAACATACAACCTTATATTTCAACAAAGATACTTTTAAACATACTGTACAATGCGTACGTAAGAGAAACAAGCCTACACAAACACCATATATATAGTATATATGTATGTGTGTGTCTGTGTGTGTGCGCGCTTTTTAAGGGTGTCGGGGTGGGGGTGGGATGGGGAGAGAGTTGGGGACTTTCCCAACACATCCGGCAGTGTCTACCACGGGGAAGTGGAACTGTATCCTAGCAAAGGAGGCTTACAACTCATAATACGCGCTTACTGAAATCTGACGTCTGTGTTAAGACTTAGAACTTGTTGCTGACACCAAGGCAGCCTGGTAGAGGCATTGAATTGGCTGTAAAGTATGTATGATTTGAAATAAGTGAAACAATAAACGTAATCTCAACCCACTTGGGGGAACGAAAAAGCTCGCCACGAACCGCATATAGGTCTAAGATTTTTTCATCGTACTGAGACTTAACAAAACACTTTTACTCACCACATTTCGTAATGCATGAAATGAAAGCTGAAAGAGCCAAGATTGTGAGAAGTGGGATATATAATGGTTGGAAAATTAAGAATAATCGAGTAGGCTTAGGCCTAGTCGTACAACTGGGACAATTACTGTGGGTAAATGCATCCAAACTTGAATAGAAGAGAGAAAAGACTCATGATCATAGAATAGTTTGAGTAGTGAATGTAATTATTGAAAGTATCGCCGCTCTGTTGAAAGCAAAGACTTGACCACCATAATCAGTTAACCTTATAATTGTTATTTATTAATTAGTTTATAATTTTTTTTCACCGCATGTGAATTGTTTCACTCAGAATTGTATGGTATTCCCTGGTAGCGCTCTTTCTAAGTTATGACCATTTGGGAATGTTCCATACGAATGTTTGCATTTTGTTAATGCCATAACAATGAGAATTGTACCCCGTAGAGGGGTAATGCCGTCAGTGCACCTCATGCGATGCGCTGTAGGCATTACTTAAGGTTCTTTGCAGTGTCCCTTTGTCCCCTGACTGCAACACCTTTCATTCCTTTTACTGTACTGAAGTTCATATTCCCTTTCTTCCATCTTACTTTCCAGCCTCTCCTAACAATGGTTTCATAGGCTGAATGACCTCATAGGTCCCAGCGCTGGGCCTTTGGCCTAAATTCTATATTCCATTCTAATGAAATGACAATAGCTGGAGAGGCAGAAGAGCCGTTTTGCAGCCACAGGAATGTTAGAAAAGCTGGAAGACGGAAGAGACATCGTCAGTCATTTCACAGTTTTTGTATCAAGTTGCTCGTGTGATGTCCTTCGTGGGAATGGTTGCGGTTATTCTGAGATCAGGACTGAAATGGGATATGATGCTTTTGGGCGAGAGTAAGGATGGGGGTGTGATGTTAGGCCTTAGGCCTAGGCTGCGTTGCAAGTGTTGGCTGTAGATGTGTCCGGGAATGGATGGGGAGGCACATATATATATATATATATATATATATATATATATATATATATATATATATATATATATATATATATATATATATAGCGTGTGTGTGTATGTGTATACATATAATTATATATACATACAAAATGTGTGTATATATATAATAAATATATATAGGCCTATACATACATACATATAGCCTATATGTGTATATTTATTTGTGTGTGTTTGCGCACGCGCATACACCAATAATATAAAAATGCTGTGTGTGTGTATATACATAATATATATACATACATGTGTGTATATATAATAAATATATGTAGGCCTATACATACACACATATATGTGTATATATATTTATGTGTGTTTGCGCACGCCCATACATCAATAATATAAAAAATGCTTATCGTCACAGCTGAGTGGGCCACTGGTTACAGATTGGAATAAATTATGTTTGATATAAAGTTACCGCAGATTTTTATTCAATGGAGCGCCATAATTATCTAGGACTTTACCCTTAAAAATTTACATAATTAGTTCCCATTTATTGATAAAATGTTTTAGGGTGAAATAAAAGAATGTTGTTTTTTGTGGTGCATCTCTCTCTCTCTCTCTCTCTCTCTCTCTCTCTCTCTCTCTCTCTCTCTCTCTCTCTCTCTCTCTCATGAATTTAATTAGTCATCTGACCTGTTACCTAAATACACATAAAACGTTGTTTACTCTTCAGATTAGTTCGTATTTTCTTAGCCTAAAGATATGACCATGAGAGAGAGAGAGAGAGAGAGAGAGAGAGAGAGAGAGAGAGAGAGAGAGAGAGAGAGAGAGAGAATTTGTTTGGTATGCTTGCTTTCATCAAAATAAAAACCAAGCGAGGTTGATAGAGAGAGAGAGAGAGAGAGAGAGAGAGAGAGAGAGAGAGAGAATTTTATTTCATATATACCATTGTTGTCAAAAGAATGACCGAGATATAGACAGCCAAAACACACACACACACACACACACAGAAAGCTATCTTTTTCTATCATTACCGAATAAACAACAACAAAAATCTGTATTTCTATCTTTCCCAAAGAAATAACAATAGAACAGAGAGAGAGAGAGAGAGAGAGAGAGAGAGAGAGAGAGAGAGAGAATTCTAGAGAATATGTGAGAGTATTCTGAGAAAGCACTGGAAGAGGATCTTAGCCTTTGTCACCCCTTGATGACAAAGTCTTTTGTCTTGATAGGATACCAAAAGGATTTGTTTAGAGTGTTAATATCAGAATAGGACAACCCGACACCCACGCGTAACGTCATCCTAAGCAGTCCCGAATTTAGACTGGTCACGAATTTGATTTAAGAAAGATAGAGAGGCAGAGGATCTGTTTCGTCCTTTATTTGCCGAACGAGAGAGAGAGAGAAATGTGATGATGTTTAGTGTATATAGGTTCCGGTAGCTTACAGTGTAGGCTATGTCCTGTGTCCTATAGGCGACAGAAAGTTTTATGTATAAAATATGAAAACCATTATTGTGGCCTTGCCAATGGGAGTTTTAAATGTATATAACATATCTGTATATATAATGTATTATATATACAAATATATATATTATATAATATATATATGTGTGTATATATATATATATATATATATATATATATGTATATATATATATATATATATATATATGTAATTCTAATAGCCACAATGCCCTCTTAACTTCGCTTATTCTTCGCGCTGTTTTGGATATGCTTGTAACTACGAAGCCGATAGATCCAAAGGGAAGAAACTGAAGAGCCTGTGACGGCCGGCCGCGGGAAGCGAACCCGAGTTACCTTAATCACAAGGAGGTCACGTTGCCGACCTGACTACGAGAAGGATAAAAGTCTATCACCTCTCGTACATATATATACCTGTCGTTTTCAGATATATTTATTAGAGCTGGAATAGACCCATCCTCACCATCGTAGCCAAGTGGGCAATCGTTTTTATTGCTTTTTTAGGCTGAATATATATGCAGAATCTACAGGTCACTTTTACCAGACACATATGTAATTCTAATAGCCACAATGCCCTCTTAACTTCGCTAATTCTTCGCGCTTTTTGGATATGCTTGTAACTACGAAGCCGATAGATCCAAAGGGAAGAAATTGAAGAGCTCAGACGGCCGGCCGCGGGAAGCGAACCCGAGTTACCTTAATCACAAGGAGGTCACGTTGCCGACCTGACTACGAAGCGCGAAGAATTAGCGAAGTTAAGAGGGCATTGTGGCTATTAGAATTACATATGTGTCTGGTAAAAGTGACCAGTAGATTCTGCATATATATTTCAGCCTAAAAAGCAATAAAAACGATTGCCCACTTGGCTACGATGGTGAGGATGGGTCTATTCCAGCTCTAATAAATATATCTGAAAACGACAGGTATATATATGTACGAGAGGTGATAGACTTTTATCCTTCTCGTAGTCAGGTCGGCAACGTGACCTCCTTGTGATTAAGGTAACTCGGGTTCGCTTCCCGCGGCCGGCCGTCACAGGCTCTTCAATTTCTTCCCTTTGGATCTATCGGCTTCGTAGTTACAAGCATATCCAAAAAAGCGCGAAGAATTAGCGAAGTTAAGAGGGCATTGTGGCTATTAGAATTACATATGTGTCTGGTAAAAGTGACCAGTAGATTCTGCATATATATATATATATATATATATAGCCTAAGTACCTTTCGACCGTTAGGGAATTTTATATATATATATATATATATATATATATATATATATATATATATATATATATATATATCATACCCCATACATATATAAAATGACATACACTGACAGGTGTAGGTATAGGCCTAAGTATACTTGACACTGAATATTCACTTGCCGTTGGTTGCGATTAATGTATATAAATATACATGGCATACTTTATTGCAGCCTTAACGATGCGAATTTTAGGTGTAAATATACACGGCCCACTTAATTGCGTTCTTGGTGGTTAAGTCGTTGTGTGTAAGTATTCACGGCATACATATTGCAGCCTTGACATTGCAAGGTTTGTATGATTATACATGTTGCATATGTTGTTACCCTTTTTTGCAGTTAGTTTTCTGGGAGAGGTGTTGGGGATCTTATTTGTGTTATGGTATGAAATAAACTTGGCACACATTACTGTATTCGTGACGTTGAGAGTTTTAGGTATAAATATACATGGGACACATTATTCCCGTTTTGCCGTGTAGTTATATTTGTGAACATGCATAGCCAACATTATTGAGCCCTTGACGGCGTGAAAGCTCTCTGTATACAGATACATAGCATACGTTATATTTTTCCTTGATGGTGAAAATTTTGTGTATGAAAATACATGGCATACGTTAACGGGAGAGAGAGAGAGAGAGAGAGAGAGAGAGAGAGAGAGAGAGAGAGAGAGAGAGAGAGGAGGAGTAAGTTAAGCCACGTTCTGTGCTAACGGTTATTAACAGACATTGTCTGAATCAGAGGCACATTAATTACATGTCAGTCTGGCTTATCTACAGTGTTTCTGCGGGAACACCGAAGAAGCGAATTAAAGGAGGTAACGAAACAGTAAATATATCACGGGTTTTAAGCTAAACGCATTAGGAAAACGTTGTGGCTTCTTCCTGTTGTGTTTCTTGTGTCGAAAGTTGTAGGAGTCTCGGAGAGTGGGCGTAGCCTGAAAGCTATTTAGACTGGCGTAGCCTAAATTTCCACTGACGGGCGAGTTTAAAGTGTCTCGCCTCACCGTGCTGACTCTAATGTCATTTGAACTGACGCGACATTTACAACGGACGTGACGTGACATTAAAACTGACGTGACGGGACGTTTAGAATGGACATGACGTGACATTTAAAAACTGAAATTTACGTTTACAACGGACATGATTGGACATTTAAAACTGATATGACGTGGCATTTAGAACTGATATGACGTGACATTTAAAACTGACGTGACAGGACGTTTAAAATTGACATGACCTGACACTTAAAACTGACATGACGTGACATTTAAAAACTGAAATGCGACGTTTACAACGGACATGGCTAGACATTTAAAACTGACATGACATGACATATAAAACTGATATGACGTGACATTTAAGATGACGTGACGGGAAGTTGAAAAATGACATGACCTGAAATTAAAAACTGACATGACGTGGCATGTAAAACTGACATGACTGGACGTTTAAAACTGACGTGGCGAGACATTTAAAACTGACATGACGAGAAATTTGGAAATTACGTGACGTGACATTTAAATTTGTCGTGACGGGACAATCAAAACTAACATGACAGGAAATTTAAAAACTAACATGACGTGACTTTTACCACAGCCATGACTGAACATTTAAAACTGACATGACGCAACATTTAAAAACTGACATGGCGTGACATATAAAACTGATATGATGGGGGTATTTCAAACTGACATGACTTGACATTTAAAGCTGACATGACGTGACATTTAAAAACTGAAATGCGACGTTTACAGCGTACATGACCGGACATTTAAAACTGACACGACGTGACATATAAAACTGATATGACGTGACATTTCAAACTGACGTGACGGGAAAATTAAAACTGACATGACCGTAAATTAAAAAACTGACATGACGTGACACTTAAAACTGACATGACTGGACGTTTCTAACTGACGTGACGAAACATTTAGAACTGACATGAAGGAAAATTTGGAAATGAAATGACGTGACATGAAAAATTGTGACGGGACAATGAAAACTAACATGACGAAAAATTTAAAAACTGACATGACGTGACGTTTACAACAGACATGACTAAAGATTTAAAACGACATGACGTGACGTTTACAACAGACATGACTGAAGATTTAAAACTAACATGACGTGACATTTAAAAACTGACATGACATGACATATGAAACTGATATGACGGGGCATTTAAAACTGACATGACGTGACATTTAAAACTGACATGACGGAACATTTAAAAACGATTTGATGTGAAATTTAAAACTGACATGTCGGGAAGTTAAAAAATGACATGACGTGACATTTAAAACTGAAAGGGCGGGACCCAAAACGAGTTAAGATCAGCCCAACTCAAATTCAGCACTGAAAAGAGAAAGTGTGATTTGATGTATTTATTATTAAAAAAACAATGTTAGTAAGTGCGGAAATATTGAAAATTTTATTCCTTTCTACGTGTTGTACCAAGATATGATGCTGAAGGTTATTTCAGTGATCGAAATAGACAACGAGTCGTAAATCTTACCAGATCTGACAGGTTTTGTCCAATATTTCCAAAGTCAGATCTGACCTCATTACTTTCACCCCCTCCCCTCCCATCCCTAACTCCCTGCTTTTTTTTCACTATACCTATAAAAATCCCTCCCTCTTTTAGGAGGGAAGTTTTGTCGTGTTTCTCAATCTCAGTCAACTCACTGCGTCTTCCTGTATACATCTAACTCGTCTTATCTTCTTCATGTAAGTCTGAATTACATTGCATTCTTTTGCCGAGGCACCGTCGTATTTTGTGTGTGTGTGTGTATGTATTTTATTCTTTTATATAAAGATATCACGTTTCCTTTCCCATCTACATTAGCAGACATGTCAGAGCATTTGACTGCCTTCCTCTCCCCAACCCATCAAAATAAAAACCACATTTTGGGCTACTGATTCGAAGCGATAAGTTGACAGTCTTGTATATCCCAGTTGTGAATTTCATTCTGTCTTTTATTTTTTTTGCTGGGCCCGGAATGTTTTCATACAAGTCTCTTGCGCTTCGTCCAAGGCTACGAAGATGATATATGTAAGGACATCATCGTTTTATTTTTATTTATTTATTTGTTTACTTACTATTTTCTAGCTTTTATTCATTCCAAGCAAAACGTCATATATTTCTAGGTTATGTCTCCTTCTTAGAATTGCTTTTACAGTTGCTGGGTTATAATTCCACTCTCTTTTTGGTTTTTGTTTAGCTTTTTCTTTCAGTAATTTGATGATGTTCCATCTCTAGTTACCGTTATTAGTTTGAGAGAGAGAGAGAGAGAGAGAGAGAGAGAGAGAGAGAGAGAGAGAGAGAGAGAGAGAGATCTAAATACCCAGAGAGAGAATGGGATGTTCTATCACTGAATACCTAGAGAGAGAGAGAGAGAGATCTTCTATTCTTAGTTACCTTTACTAATGAGAGAGAGAGAGAGAGAGAGAGAGAGAGATCTTCTATTCTTAGTTACCTTTACTAATGAGAGAGAGAGAGAGAGAGAGAGAGAGAGAGAGAGAGAGAGAGAGAGAGAGATAGAGATCTTCTATTCCTAGTTACTTTTACTAATGAGAGAGAGAGAGAGAGAGAGAGAGAGAGAGAGAGAGAGAGAGAGAGAGAGAGAGAGATGGGCGAGGGGGTTAGAGTATTTAAGGGGAGAAGTTGAAATGTCTTAAGTGAGAACCAGACTAGATTTCTACATCATTCATGTTCGTGAGAGACTGACTGACAGACAGATAGACAGTCTACGCAATTCCAAAAGTCACGTCGAGACTGTGACAGATAAGGCCAGTTTCAGAATGCATATCATCCCCTCTTCCCAGACGGCTGCGTCCCCATAGGGGGTTAGTGCTGTCAGTGCACCTAATGCGGTGGACTGTAGGCATTACTCAAGGTTCTTAGCAGCGTCCCTTCGGCCCATAGCTACAGCCTCTATCGTTTCTCTGACTGTACCTCAGTTCATATTCTCTTTCTTCCATCTTACTTTCCTCAACCCTCTGCTAACAATTGATTCATAGTGCAACTGCTTTGAGGTTTTCCTTCTGTTACGCTTACGCCTTAATGACCTCATGGGTCCCAGCGCTTGGCCTTTGACTTAAATTCTATGTTCTATCTGTAACTGCTTGAGTCAGTGTGCTTGTGGGATAACTGTACGTAATGTATTATAGCCTCTATTATTAGAACCAGCAATCTGTTATTTTATTGGTACGATTTTGTAAATTTTATTTTCTGTAATGACATTTCGCTGATTCTGGTGCCTGAATGCATAGCAAAGTCAGAATTTCAAGCTACATTTTAATGAAAGAAACGATGTTACTTTTATACAGCTATAATTTTTTTTAATATGCTTTTTTATTTATGGAAGCTTTAGGTTTTTCAGTGTTAAGTACTCACCTTTTATAGAGTAAATTCTTATTAACTTTTTGTTTTAGCGTAATTGAAATGAGTTTTTATTTCATGTGATCTTAGCTATTTTTTTTGGGTATAGTGACTGACATTTTTTGTATTTTTGTACTGCAACAATCATTTTTTAAAATTTTATTTTGCACTGCAACGATCATTATTTTTATTTTGTACTGCAATAATATTTTTTAATTTAATTTTGTACTGCATCAGTCATTATTTTTTATTTTATTTTGCACTGCATCAGTCAATATTTTATTTTTATTTTATTATGTACTGCAACAGTCATTTTTTTTACTTTATTATGTACTGCAACAGTCATTATTTTTTATTTTATTTTTTACTGCAACAGTCATTATTTTTTTATTTTATTTTGTACTGCAACAATAATTTTTCAGTTGGCATAATTGCAGTCACTTCTTATGAATTATATTCATAGAAGTATTTAATACATTCACTCATGTTTTTAATTTTATAAAGCCATTGTCACGTTAGATAATAGTTCAGTCAAGTTTCGTCTCACGCGCAGTAGTTTTCTATTTTTTTTTCATAATAGTTTTTCAATAGATCTGTTGCAGTAATAGCCACTTGTTTTTCTAGGTAAAATTCTAGTGTTTAACTTTCTGATACTCCATTCATTCATGTTTATGCGTTGATTTTTTCATAATAGTTTTCCAATATATCGGTTACAGTAACTGACTGCCCCCTTTCTTTTCTAGGTACAATTCTGTTGTTGTAGTTTCTGACATTCCATTGATTCATGTATTTTGGTTAATTGATGAAAAATAATGGCTTACATTGGTGAATTCGAGTGAATTCACTGATAGTTCTGGTAACTGGACGATATGAATTGATATAGTTGATGTACCACTGCAGAGTATTGAAACACTGGCGGCGATAGAGGAGGTGATGATGATGATAGCAGATATTAAATGATCACGTCTTTGCGCCATTTGCTTGTATATCAGGTTTCGACCCTGAACGGGACTCCATTAGATCGCTGTGGCAATGATGTTCGTTCCTTTGCGTTGCGTTTCGTCGGTTTTAGTGGCAATTATGAGAAGCTTGCGGTTTGAAAGTGCTTGTGAAATGACCGTAGAGTTTTGCTGCTCAGTTCATTTTGTACTTGGCTTAGTTCAGTTACTGTCGCTTTTTTGGGTTCGGTTTATTGTTATTTTTCAAATTAATTTTAACTAATTTCTTGAGGGTTTAACATTGTTTTTGCTTGTGTACTGTGTTTTATTCAGATTCTATATATTACATATATATAATATATATATATATATATATATATATATATATATATATATATATATATATATATATATATATATATATATATATATATTTACATACCATTTTTTATTAGATAAATGTAATAAAATTAAAGGAAACGTCTACATGTCCCAGAATTTATACACATATATATATGTATATATATATAATGGTATATATGTGTATATACACACATATACAGTATATGTTAGTGTGTGTGTATACACACTTAATTTCTGTTGACCTAAGCAAGGAATTATGTGTTTGGCAGTTAGACGACTGAAGTGGGTAGCAACTAGGGTGAAGAAGCACTTTGGGCTAGCACCATCATCTCAGAAGGTTAGCTTGGAATCTAGGAATCTTTCTGGAGGCCTTAGGAATAATAGGCATATGGTGAAAACACAAGTCAGTAACCACAAGGACCTGAGTAATTATCATAATGTCATTTACTAACGGAATGGGTGTATGATACAGCAGTGGATCTTAACCTTTTTATTACCACGCCCCTCCTCTAAGAGTTGGTCCTTCCCTCCACCCCCTCCCCTCCTTGCATCTATGAGTACAATTCCCTCCCAGATTTAAAGGAAAATAAAAAAAAAGAGAAAGAGAAGTTTTTTATTAATTCTATTGGGAATGAATCAGTGAGATACTTGACACTGCTTCTTACCGACTCTTGTTAAGAGAATAACGAATATAATTAGAGAATTTTGAATTTTTCCCTAGGGCTCGCGCCCCCCTTAGAAATTGCTGACACCCCCTAGGGGGCGTGCCCTCCCCCAGGGTGAGAACCACTGGGATACAGGGAATATATACATGAATATACAAAATGTATTTCCTTTATTTTCTCGTAAAAATTCTCCGTTTTTTGTTTATTTTGCCCCTAAACATTTAACAGTTGTTAATTTTATTTTTTTATTGTTGTTTTTGAATAAGCTGGCTTTATTTACCAGCACGGACTCTTGCTCATAGAGCAGCCCGTAATTATTTAATTATTTATCTGTATCATCAATAAATAAATAATTTCCATTAGGCTTATCTTCGATAGGTGATGAACGGGGCGTATTCTACCTCCGGTTATGCATAGGCCTATGTTAGTATGCTGTGATGTTGGCGGAGTGAGATAGAGGAGGTGATACCTGTTAGATAACATGGCGTTCTCGCACACCATGGGCAGTCACGCTCGACGGAGCCAAAGTAGTGAACATATAAACAAGAAGAATTGTGGAATGGAAACTGATAAACGCAAAGGATTTTTAAGGCTTTCGAATGTAGAATAAGAAATAGAGAGTGCGACTTCGACTTCGAATTGACCCGAGTTAGGTTACATGCATTGAACCCCTCTTAAGTTGGCTCTTAGAAGAGTGACACTTGGACATGACAGTTTGATATGGCGCTTGGAGAGCATCGTTTGTTTCATGCATGTCTCTGTGCAATTCGTAATGTCTCTCTCTCTCTCTCTCTCTCTCTCTCTCTCTCTCTCTCTCTCTCTCTCTCTCTCTCTCTCTTTGGGGCTTTTCATCCGAGCTGCAGCTTACAACAATCAGCTAGCACTCACATACCCAAGTCACTGCTTAGTTGGAAAGAGGCAAACTGGATCTTTATGAGAGAGAGAGAGAGAGAGAGAGAGAGAGAGAGAGAGAGAGAGAGAGAGAGAGAGAGAGAGAGACAGAGAGAGAGAGAGAGAGAGAGGCGTAATCTATCCTCTACGAGAATCACTTGCTTGCCCAGTTTTGCGTATGACGAGGGTAATCAACATTGTAATTACCTCCTGGAGTCTTTTTACCGCCTCCTCTCTCTCTCTCTCTCTCTCTCTCTCTCTCTCTCTCTCTCTCTCTCTCTCTCTCTCTCTCATTTATACTAATGTAAATAATTACCGAATTGAGAGATTACTGATTAGGTTATGAGTAAGTTTCAGATATTTCTCTCTCTCTCTCTCTCTCTCTCTCTCTCTCTCTCTCTCTCTCTCTCTCTCTCTCTCTCATTTATACTCTCATATAAATAATTACCGAATTGAGAGGTAGAAGTAGCAGTACCTCTCTCTCTCTCAGAACAAAAGATTATACAATCAAAAGAAAATGAAAAATGGAACCTAGAAGAAATGACACTACAAAATATCAAGCAAAACCTAAAATTTTTATTCATATGCAAAAAGATGAATAAAATAAGAGTAGAAATAGGCCCTCTAAAATTGAAGGGCGATTAACGAATGAAAAAAGGAAATATGTAACATATTAGCAGAAAGATATAAGAGTGAATTTACACCTAGAATTGAAAATGAAGATAATGATACAGAAATAAGAGATGAAAATACTGAATACTTATCAGATATAGATATTACAGAAGCCGATATTGTGCAGGCTATTAATGAAATTAAAATGGATCAGCAGCAGGACCAGATGGCGTACCTGCCATATTGTTAAAGAAAGTGGTTCATTCAATCGCAAAGCCAGCTAGCAATATTATTAAGACAAAGTATAGATACAGGCAAGATTTATGATGTGAGCATAAATTAGCATATATTACTCCTACTTTCAAAAGTGGTTCAAGACTAGAGGCAAGTAATTATAGGCCTGTGAGTCTGACATCTCATATTATGAAAGTATATGAAAGGGTAATGAAAAAAAATATAATGAAACATTTAATGAAAAATAGATTGTTCAATATAGGACAAACATGGTTTTGTACCGGAAAAAGTACACAAACCCAACTGTTAGTCCACCATGAAAACATATATAAAAATATGATAAATGAAAAAGATACAGATGTGGTTTACCTAGACTTTGCAAAAGCTTTTGACAAGGTAGATCATAATATATTAGCGAAAAAAATGAGAAAACATAACATTGTTGACAAAGTAGGAGATGGATAAAAGAATTTTTGCAAAACAGAAAACAGATAGTGATTGCAAGCGATGAGAAATCGGATGAAGCTACGGTAATATCCGTGTACCACAGGAGTGCGGTGTTAGCTACATTGCTGTTTGTGATTATGATTGCAGACATAGACAGTAATGTTAAGGACTCAGTAGTAAGAAGTTTATAGATGACACAAGAATAAGTAGAGAAATTGCTTGTGATGAAGATAGGAACTCGCTACAAAGAGACCTAAATAAAATATATAAATGGGCAGAGATAAATAGGATGGTATTTAACTCTGATAAATTTGAATCAATGAACTATGGTGATAAAGTAGGAATGCTATATGCATATAAAGGACCTAATAATGAGACAATCACAAACAAGGAAGCAGTTAAAGACCTTGGTGTGATGTTGAATAGGAATATGTTATGCAATGATCAAATAGCAATTCTATTGGCAAAATGCAAAGCAAAAATGGGAATGTTGTTCCGGCACTTTAACACAAGAAAAGCTGAACACATGA